>NC_139025.1:102050462-102293692 GCF_964662115.1 Mustela nivalis | reverse complement strand
GAGGTTAAACAAACATAGGGTTATTTTAATGGTTAAATTACATACTGGTGATAGGGCAGCTTGGGAGGAAAGTGGGTGAGTTTTAGGTGAATGTGAATGTGTTATCTTCTAAGCCTTGCCACAGTTGCAAAGATTGCAGCAGTAATAAATTGTGATGTTGGAAAGAACTATGCTTTAATGATGCACTATAGTGCAGATTCAGTTGGCATTCCCTTTTCTAGAAATACTCGTCCCTCATAATAGAATTATTTCCAGTACCATTTTCCACTGCCTTACTCACTTATTCACTGCTGTATTCCTAGCACCTAGTTTAGAGCCTAGCACTAGTGGGTAATAAATACAATTTTTTTTAATGAATGAACAAAGGTGTGCTATACTAATATTTACTGGAAGCCAAGTCTTCTTAGGTGGTATTGAGAATTCCAAACATTTCAACAAAAATTTCCTTAAAATTCCAGATATTTGGGGCAGTTGGGTATCTCAGTCGGTTAAGTATCTGCCTTAGGCTCAGATCGTGATCCCAGCGTTCTGGGATCGGGTCGTATGTCAGGTTCCCTGCTTAGCAGGGAGTCGGCTTCTCCCCCACTCCCCCCACTCATGTTCTCTCTGTCTGTCTGTCTGTCTGTCTCTTTCTTTCTTTCTTTCTTTCTTTTTTTGGTCTGTCTCTTTCAAATAAATAAAATAAATCTTTTTTTTTTTTTTTTTTTTTTTTTTTTAAGATTTTATTTATTAATTTGACAGAGAGAAATCACAAGTAGACAGAGAGGCAGCCAGAGAGAGAGAGAGGGAAGCAGGCTCTCTGCCGAGCAGAGAGCCCGATGCGGGACTCGATCCCAGGACTCTGAGATCATGACCTGAGCCGAAGGCAGCGGCTTAACCCACTGAGCCACCCAGGCGCCCCTAAAATAAATCTTTTAAAAAATAAATAAAATTCTAGATATTTTCAGAGGTATCATTTCTCTGACTTCAGGGATAATGTTTCCTTTACCTTGTGGGTGGCATTTTTTCATAGTTCCTACATCATGCTGCCCCCGCCCCACCCCCCGACAGATTGCTCTTCCTTTTACGAAGTAGGATCTCTGTAGACTCAATGTCAGCAATAGTTGTTCCTAATGGTACTAAGCTCTCTACTTGTGTAAAGGATGTATTTTTTCCCTCAGATCTACAGCTAAATGGCAAATTAACTTGCACACCTTTTTCTCTTAAATCCCAGTTACTAGCAAGCATTCACTTGGGGCAGCTCTGCTGTCTTGGAGAATATCTTCTTTTGTTTTTGTTTGTTTGTTTTGTTTTGTTAATATTTATTTATTTGACAGCTAGAGAGCACAAGTAGGCAGAGCATTAGAGTGAGAGGGAGAAGCAAGTTCCCCACTGAGTGGGGAGCCCGGTGCAGGACTTGATCCAGGACTCTGGGATCATGACCTGAGCCAAAGGCAGTCGCTTAACCAACTGAGCCACCCAGGAGCTCTGATATCTTCTCTTGTAACTGCACCCTGGTTCTTTGATGTTGTCTCAAGAGAGTAGGTGAAAAATTAAAATTTGTCGTGTCTCTGTCCTATCCGTAGCATTTACTGTTGGAAATCCACTTTATAGGATTCATTGTGCCATACTGGTTTGCTCTTTGCTCTCTTATCTTATGAGCATTCTTTTCTAAATAGATATAGAAAGATGGTGGACAGGGGAGTGAGCAAGAACAGAACTCTTTCACTTTGTCATAAAGTAATATCTGGGTGGTGTTTCTTGACTGCCAGGTTTTCTAGATGGTACACTCTCAAAGTCTCATGAGCTGGGAGACTGGAGTGTTACAAATTGTTCTGTCCCTGCTCTTTTTTAGCCAATCTCTGTTTCATGTGGTGAGACCTTGGTATTTATCAATACCATGCCCACAATCTTTTTTTTTTTTTTTTTAAAGATTTTATTTATTTATTTGACAGAGAGAGAGAGAGCAAAAGAGGGAACACAAGCAGGGGGAGTGGGAGAGGGAGAAGCAGGCTTCCCGCCAAGCAGGGAGCCTGATGCGGGGCTCCATCCCAGGACCCTGGATCATGACCTGAGCCAAAGTCACTTAATGGCTGAACCATCCAGGTGCCCCACCATGCCAACAATCTTATATAAAATTGTGAAGAGTTATTTCATACTCCGGTGTTAGGGGTTTTAGAAGTGTTTAGTCAGGGTACAATTTTTGTGTGTGTATTTATGTGTGTGTTTGTCTTCGTAGATATTTTAGGGGGACGTGGGAAAGGTTACAGTGCATTATGCTATTTGGACATAATTTGAAACCTTGAGTTGAATAAGGCTTATTTAACTGAAATTAAGCTGAGTAGTTGAGTTCTCTCTGATGATTGCCTCCTTTAGTTGCAATATTTGGCCTCTATCCTAATGTTATATTTTTTCTTGTTCTGCTTGCTTTTTCTCTTTCGCTCTTATCCATAATAAGATTTTTCCCCCCAAAACAGTAGAATGACAAGGAATCCTTTTTATTTTTAGTAGGGACAGACTCTGTTAATAGAGGGCTTTTACAGCCTTTGCAAGTCCATGTTCTGAGTCTCTGATAATTCAAGAAGAAGCAAGGAGAAAGGGGATATGAGTACAGTTGTGCTAGAGCTTGAATCTGTTATGTGCCAGGGCCTGTATTGATTGAGGGAGGATTGCCAGCTGGCGGTGGTAGTAGAATTAGTCTCTGGGGAATGGGAAACTAACTCTAAAGGACCCGTAGTTAAGACTTATACAGACTCTCCGGGCAATTGGAAATACTGTACTCTCCCCTGGGGAGATGGAGCGGGAATTAACTTTTCCCTGGTCCAATGTGACTTGGTTAGAAATACAATTGAACCTGTTTGTCTTGTCCATTGTGATGTGATAGCCCCCTAGGAATAGTCTGTTTTGTGTGGGAGTTTATTTCAGGCTGTCTCCTTGCCTGTATTGTTTCCTTTAACAGCTCTTTAAATTTTCTTTTTCCAGCAATGATGTTGTCCACTGGGCATGTACTGACCAATGTGACAGGTCTGAGAACATAGCTGAAGCTGAAAATAGGAAAGCTGGGGGCAAGGAAGAGCCTTGAATCTTGAGGTGGGACGTTGACTCTAAGATGTCCTTGAGCAGTGGAGCCTCCGGAGGGAAAGGAGTGGATGCAAACCCGGTTGAGACATACGACAGTGGGGATGAATGGGACATTGGAGTAGGGAATCTCATCATTGACCTGGACGCCGATCTGGAAAAGGACCAGCAGAAACTGGAAATGTCAGGCTCAAAGGAGGTGGGGATACCGGCTCCCAATGCTGTGGCCACACTACCAGACAACATCAAGTTTGTGACCCCAGTGCCAGGTCCTCAAGGGAAGGAAGGCAAATCAAAATCCAAAAGGAATAAGAGTGGCAAAGACACTAGCAAACCCACTCCAGGGACTTCCCTGTTCACTCCAAGTGAGGGGGCAGCTAGCAAGAAAGAGGTGCAGGGACGCTCAGGAGATGGTGCCAATGCAGGAAGCCTGGTTGCTGCTATTGCTCCCAAGGGCTCAGAGAAGGCGGCTAAGGCATCCCGCAGTGTAGCCGGCTCCAAAAAGGAGAAAGAGAACAGCTCATCTAAGAGCAAGAAGGAGAGAAGCGAAGGAGTGGGGACTTGTTCAGAAAAGGATCCTGGGGTCCTCCAGCCAGTTCCCTTGGGAGGACGGGTTGGTCAGTATGATGGAAGTGCAGGGGTGGATACAGGAGCTGTGGAGCCACTTGGGAGTATAGCTATTGAGCCTGGGGCAGCGCTCAATCCTTTGGGAGCTAAACCGGAGCCAGAGGAAGGGGAGAATGAGTGTCGCCCGCTAAAGAAAGTCAAGTCTGAAAAGGTAAGAGGTGGCCAGATCTGGCTGCCTACTGCCAGTCAGAACTGCCCTGGACTAACCACCAAATGCTTTGTGCACTCTGTGGGAGGCTCATTAGTTTGTGGGTAATGACCAATTACAAGGTCAGAGCAGCTGGTAATGATAATGTGGTTTTGTTCATAATTAGGGGATTCTCTACAGATTCATTAACAGCAGGCCTGGACATTTTGGAGAATATCTATTGTTGGGGGCAGCTACTTGGTAGAATGAATTTACTCTTTAAGTTGGAGAACCTGCCACCTTGTCCTTGTCCCACCCTCAGACACTTGTTGCTGGACATGGGCATCAACCTTTATGTGGCTGCCAGCTTGCTTGTATTTTATCCTCAGAGTCATTGATAAACTTTGTAAGTTGATGATAGGGTTTCAGTTGAGTGCTCGTCTTAATGGAATAAATGGTGCTGCTGGGTTTCTGGAAGAGAAATGGTTAAATAAGTCTCATGGAATGATATCTGCCAAGTGTTCTTTTGGTACCTACCAAAGAGTGAAGGGGCAGGTAAAGAAGTGAGCAAGAGGTACTGACTGTACTAAGAGGTATTTAATCAGGTCTTACGAGTTAGCGTTGTGGCTATGCATGTTTGGCCTTGAAAGAGATTGTTTGGCCACTAAAGGTACAGTTTTTGGCCAAGTATCTCCCTCAGCTATTGGTAATCAAAGTGTCCTGGTGGTTTAATAGCTGCCAAACAGTGTAATGATACCTTACCTTCTGCTTGAGTTGGAAGGACAGGTGCTAGCAGCCCCAGGAGGGGCTCTCCTCCTCTGGGAAGATGATCTTAGTTCATGTCTTAGGAAATAGAGCTTGCAGAGCTGGAGCAGAGTAGGTGTCAGTCTAGGGTCAGCTCAGGCTGCCTTAAACTTCAGCAGCTTACAATTTCCTGCAAAGCGGCTGGCCTGGTGATGAGCTCTTCATTGTCTCTTGATTTTTCCGCTCTGTGTTTGCTCACCCTTTGCTTTCAGCTGATCCCAGCAGATGCAGTATAAATTGGTTTCTCTGTAATTACATCAGCTGCAACAGGGAATACCTATTTCCATATGTAAGTGTTAATAAATAGAGGCTGCGTGTGTATGTTTGTGTGGTGGTGCCCTCTCCATGCCTGGATTCCAGTGGTAGCTTGTGCTTTCTTTGCTGTAGGTATTTTGGTCTTTGCCTCTGGCACATCTGTAGCTCTTAGCAACATCTGGGCTTCCCTGGTAACAGGGCTGTGAATTTTCTTCCACTAATAACACAATGGTTCATTCCCTTTCACCGGAGGCAGCTGCCAAAGAAAAGCTGCCTGTGTTTAGGTGACAGATGCTATAGTCCACCTCAGCAGCATCAAGTTCCAGCTGGCTACTGGCATGGCTTGTCCTGTGCTGGCTGTGATTTACCATTTTCTCTGGGGTACAGATGGATAATACTGTTTTAAAGAGGCCTAGGAGTACCAGTTCTTGCTTCTGTTCCAGGCCCATTAGACTGTTCCCTACATCTGGCTGCAATAAACTCTTGCCATATATCCATGTCCATAATCACTGTTATTCCTGTGCTGAAAAGTGGCCACTTTTTTTTTAGGGTTAGTTTGTTTGTTTGTTTATTTGACAGAGAGAGTATGCACGCATGCATGCACAGGCAGGGGGAGGGGCAGGCAGAGGGAGAAGCCCGCTTACTGCCTAGCAGGGATCCCGATGTGGGTCTCTATTTCAGGACACTGGGATAGTGACCTGAGCCGAAGGCGGTTGCCCAATCCATGGAGTCACCCAGGAACCCTGAAAAGTGGCCACTTTGGAGAGTGAAAGGAACATGAAATCTTTCCTTTCTGTTTAGAACTATTAATTTCATGTCCCAGTCTTGTAGGCCCAAAAGTCATCTGCAGGTGAAAGGATTAACGATGCTGAGCTTCATGTTGGATTTAAGTCTAAATGTCTATGATAGTCTCCAATAGAGTAGCAAATGGAACTTGTTTTCTCTTGGAGGTCCAGTGACCAGTTGGGTGGCTGCCCTTCAGATTATAATTGGGCTGAAAGATGCAGTATATTCAGCTGGGAAAGCACCTTGGTGTCAGGGAGGTTTGCCCCTTTATAATGGAGCTGTGATATATAAGCCTTGTCTCCCAAGGAGACTGACAGTAGGGCAATGGAATGAGAGAGAAAGGGGGAGAGATTGCTTCACTTTTGGGAAGAAAGAAAACTGCTGGGAAATACTTTCAGAAGCAGAAAGTTGCTTTGCAGTTTGATGTTACTGTAAGCCAAAACAGGTTTCTTAGTTCCTTTCCCTATTTCCTCAACCTTTTTGAACAGTCTGTTTCTAGGGGTGCTTTTCCATAAAGCCTTTGATCATTGAAATAATTATTTAAGTAAATGTTAGGAAGTTGCTAGGAGATGAAAACACTGTTCAGGGAGAGAGTGTTTCTAGAATGGGAGGAGGGGAAGACTTAAGGGGGAAGAAGGCTAGGAATCTTAGAGCAGATCAGATTTTGGGAAATATGGACTCCAGGGTTTAGAGTATAAGAGGGGCTCAGTGATGATTACTATTATAGCTTGTATGCTAAGTCTTTGAAAACTTTAAGATTTTCTCTCTGAGTTACGGGCTTGCCTACGCCTTAATTGGCTTGGAATGTTTCTTCTATGTGGGGATACCAACAGAACTAAAACAGCAAAACAGATGTTTTGATATAATCTGGGAACTGTATAATCTGAGCTGGGAGCTGTCATGAAGAAAACTCATAAAACTTGGGGAAGTGTCTCGACTGATGTCTCCCCCCTAACCATGTCCACCTGCCCCTTCCCTCCCCACTCCCACCTTGGAAACCGGAGAAAATAGTTTGTGCTGTAGGGTAGAATTGTCATATATCTACCACTAGCTAATGAGAGAGATTTGAGTATTCAAATTATCCACCTCAGGACCTTCTTTCTCATCTAGTTAAGTATCTTGGGCTGTGGCTGAGGGAATTTCCTATCAGCCAAGAATGTGGATTTCCCTTCATGGGACCCTGCTTAGGCTCCACCACACCTTTCTCTGGAAGGTTTCACTGTGCTGTTTCCCAGAGTTCTAGGAGAGACCAGAAATGGCTCTTAGCAACTGCGGTTGCCCTGAATTGTTACTGAACACTCCTGCTCATGCTTCCTGCCAGCTGAAGAGATGAGGGCGGGAATGTTGAGGAATAAACAAGACAGAGCCTTTCGGCTCCTGCCTGTTCCCTTGCCTTTGGTTTGATTGAAGGGTTGTTAAATTAGGGATGGAAGGGGGAAGAAGGGTGCCTTGCCTGAATGTTCCAAGCTTAGAGCTTAGTGCTTGCATTGCCACTCTGACAGGCAAGAAAAAAAGAATGTACAAACCACAGAAGGCAGTGATGTATCTGTGCTGAGTCTGTCCTGCAGTACAGACTCTTGTCAGAATCAAGGGCTTAAACCAGGAATTTAAGGTGAGACTGATTTTTTCAAATCGTATAAAGTAACCAGTAGGCTCTAGTGGCTAAAGGATCTACAAGTTTGCAACCAGAAGCTCCCGTGGCCTCTTTAGCTGCTGTTTTTGACCTTGCAAGGTAGTAACAGTCTGCACTCTGCTTTCCGTTTTTGGGGTCTCAGCTTCCGTTACTCTCAGACTGCTACATATATTACCACTTCCCCCCTTAGTTTAGGATACCAAAAAAAACCCCATTAAGTGTGCTCTTTGCCCTTTCCCCTTCTGATCATGCTTGCTATCATATCCTGTGTTCTAAGAGCATCTTCCTCTGCCCTTGGTTTTGTTTTCCTGCCCTAGTTTATGCCTTCCAGCTAAGTTCTCTTGTGTTACAATTCCTCATTGCCCAATCAAGGTCAGGTCTCTTTTTTTCCTTCTGATTCAAGGTTTTCTCTCATAAAGCCTCCTCCTTCACTAGCTGTTTTTCTCAGCTATTGATTACATAGCAGTCAACCATGCTTCCTGAAGCCAGATGCCCTCCAGTATTTTCCTACATGGGAAAAATTGAAAGAAGTTGATATTTATGTGGGACAGAGATGCAACAGAGCCTGATCTTAATTTATTTTTTCTTCAGTAACTCTGTTTTCCATCTGGGTGTTGTAATTCAAGGAGGGCCCACAGAAAAATTATCTTGTCCAATCTCCTTATTTTGTGGAAGAAGAAATTAAGACCAGGGAAGTCATGTGACTTGCCTAGGCTCTCACAGGTAATCCGTTACAAAGCCAGGCTTAGAAACCAGGTTTTTGGTGACCAAGTTCTTAGGGCATATTGTTACTCTGGGGTTATTAAAAAGTCTTCAGTTGTTCTGAGGGATTCTGTTTTCCCATTCTAAAAACTACCTTAGAAACATTGGATATAAATTCCCAGATACTCTTGAAACTGTTTTCACTATTTTTCATACCGATTTTAACATTGTAAATGCTTAATAAACAAAAGAGCCCTTGAGTTTAGGTTTCTTTGGTATGATGATGATGTTTGCAAAGAACTATTTATAGCTGGTGTTAAGCCTATCCTATTATCTTGTTACATATAACAAAGGAAAGTTACTTTTAAACTGCTTTGAGCTTGGTTTGTGTGTATATGTGTGTTTTCTGAAATATTGCATTCCAAATTTCCATTGTAATCATTGAGGCATTGACAGTTCCCTCTTTTTTTGCAATTGCAGGTAAGAAAAAAACCCTATTGCTTCTTGGACATATCACTAGTAGGTAGACCTTAAATGAATTGGGATATTAACTGTTTTATAAAGACATGATATATACTGTTGAATACCATTTATTCAGGATATTAACAGTGCATTTATTTTTATTAAAAAATTTTAATTGAGGTATAGTTGGCAAATGAGTGCATTTTAGATCTTAGGTATTATACTTGGTGCTCAGTATGTCCTAGTGAATGTAACAGAGAAGTTTCCTGCACTTTGGACTTTATGGTTTACCATCTACAATTGAGTCCCTAAAAGTGTTTCCCATAAAACCGTGTGTATCACATCACCTGAGTGTCAAAATGCAGATTCTTGACCCGACCCCAGTTCTGCTAAGTAAGTTTCAGGAGTACGGGCCCAAAAACTTCCAGAAGTCTCTCCAGATAATTGCTGTATACTTTATCATTTGAGAACCATTGTGAATTTTCTGTTTAAGGTGAGAACTGGGAGCCACTTCTGACATAAAACATTAGCTTTCTTTCTAAACTTAAATTTCACATCAACTTTTATCTATAACTTAATGGTTAAGAGTATAAACTCTGGGGGTGCCAGGGTGGCCCAATGGGTTAAGCCTCTGCCTTCAGCTCAGGTCATGATCTCAGGGTCCTGGGATCAAGCCCTGCATCAGGTCTCTGCTCAGTGGGGAGCCTGCTCCCCCTCTCTCTGCCTGCCTCTCTGCCTATTTGTGATCTCTCTCTCTCTCTGTCAAATAAATAAATAAAATCTTTTTTTAAAAAAGAGTATAAACTCTGGAGCCAGACTACCTGGTTTGTTTCCCAGCTTTGCCACTTACTGAGTGATCTTGAGCAAGTTATTTAACTGCTCTACCTCAGTTTTTTCAACTGTGAAATGAGGAAAACAGTAGTTACTACATAGGGTTGTTATGAGATTAAATTAGTTAACGCATATAAAACACTTTGAACAGTGTGAGGCATTCAGTAGGAAGCATTCAATAAATATTAGAAAGAGAGAAAAACATGATTTAAGTTAAAATATGTCTCAGTCTGTCATAGGCAATAATGGGCTGAAATATAACCACATTCCCCCTATACAGAAAGCCCAGTATAAATAGATAAACATGTAGGTTAAGATTTTGAGCACTGTGCTCAGAAGAAGATCCAAACCTGGGTTGGGAAATTTTCATGCTGGTGATGGGTTCTAAAGGTCCTGATATTTATAGTGGGATTTGGAGAAGGGAGGAGACCGAAAATTGGCTTTAAAAAATCTTGAAGTAGCCTATTGAATTTCACATTTCATATAAATTAAGTTTCCTTTCTGGCCATATTCCTGTGGGGTTGGGTGTGTTGGATGGATGCTATTGTGGTTTTACCAGCCTGTGCAATCTCGTGTATGCTGGAAGAGCACTAAATGCTTTTTGTTTCTACACAAGAGTGCATGGAAAAATCTAAGTCCCAATTCTTAATCTTCCTCCCCCAATGCGAATTTGTATTTTTGCCATTTGGGTATAAGAGCTTTTACCAGCAGAGCTCATCCAGGGAGGCAGCAGGGCTTGGGCTTTCAGGCTGGAGGTGGCAGTAACATACACAGCTGAGATCCTGCCACTGCTGGCTGGCTGAGCCCTCCTCTCTGTGGTTTTCACTCTTCAAGCCATGCTTGAGTAACCCGCCTCCAGAGCTGCTGACAGGGCCGTGTTCAGAGGCCTTGGAAATTACACTGCTCATTTCCTTATCATCCCCTGACCTGCAGTGCAGAGCCTTCTGGTGCAGGAACAAGGCAGAAAAAAAATCCAGACGGCTCCCAGCCAGCATGTGTCAGGGGCTACAAAGAAGGAAATTGGACTTGCTCACTTCAAAACCGTGGGGTTAGGCTTTGATTTTTGGTTCCTGCCGAGAGTTATTTGTGTGTGTGCACATGTTCTATCTCTGTGTATATGTATAGAATGAGTCTGTGCATGGCAGAGCTGTAGAGGAGGAGCATCTGAAAGTAGAAAGCAGAGCAGAGGGAAGCTTGCTTTTCTCCGGTTAATTTCCCAGTTGTACCATTGGGATGGACCTGGAAGGATTAGCATCAGGAAGGTGCCAAGCCATATTAATATTTTAAAATATATTTCTCTTGGTACAGTTTAGTCATGGCTGACAGCACCCATCCAAGTAAGAAGCTTCCCCAGCAGACTGAGGAGACATTTTTAACAAATCCTATGCCTGAAGTTGTTCATCCTAGATGACACTGACGTAATCAATGTTTAAACTACCTGAGAAAGGATAGACTTTGGGTCAGTCTTGCGTAAGAGGAATGGCTCTTTTGAGATAGATGATAGTGTGACAAAAGAGAGACAGACAGAAGGAATTTATAGCATTTAGAGATTTTCTGTTCATAGGGCAAAATTCTATTATATTTTTAGAACTTGTCCTCGATTTTTTAGTATTACAAAACAATCTCCCTCCTTTTTCTTATGTTGTTTCTCTTGCCCTAGGATACCCAAAGGAAACACTTTTTAGGCTGAAGAAGTAAAATGTGGATGGTGACAGGCCCTTGAGCAGAATTTTACAGTCGTTCTGGTCTTAATTTTCCTTTTTTGGATTTCCACTGTCTTTTTTTCTTTTTCTTTTTTTTTAAGATTTATTTATTTATTTGTTAGACAGAGATCACAAGTAGGCAGAGAAAGAGAGAGGAGGAAGCAGGCTCCCCACAAAGCAGAAAGCCCAACACGGGGATCGATCCTAGAACCCTGGGATCACGACCTGAGCTGAAGGCGGCATAGGCTTTAACCCAATGAGCCACCCAGGCACCCCAAGATTTCCATTGTCTTAATGTCATTGGTGATACTGGGGCCTTTGTGAAGTAGGGGAAAAAATCTTTTAACTTTCAGACCCTGGAGGTTTTTTTTAAGTCCCAAGTGTCTCTTTTGTCAGAAGTACTCTGTAGAGAAGTGATTTCGCATGAGAAAATGATAGCTAAAGTGAGGGTATTACTTCTGTTTACCTTTTTATAAAGCAGTAGTCCTTGTACCAGCAGCTGCAGTATCTGTGAACAATTGTGTTGGGCCTTGTGTTTTAACATTAGCTCTTTCTTTGATTATGATACATACCAGAGTTGGAGATACGCTGTCATAAAGTGCTTTCCTTATTTATTTATTTAGAAAAATTTTATTTGTCAGAGAGAGAGCATGCACAAGCAAGGAGAAGGGCAGGCAGAAGGAGAAGCAGACTCCCTGGTGAGCAAGGAGTCCAGTGCAGGACTCCATTCCAGGACCCGGGACCATGACTTGGGACAAAGGCAGACAATTAATCAACTGGGCCATCCAGGCGACACTAAGCTTCTTTTCTTATCTGTAATGTGGAAGTAAATAATAGTACTGACCTTATTGTGAGGATTAGATCAGATAAAGAACATTAAGCACTCAGTACAGTGCCTAGCATGTTGTAACTACTCAATAAATGTTAACTATTGCTGATATTATAATGTTAGTAGCTATGAGGTACAGGTCATTGTGAAATTAAGTTGAAAGATATCTTTAGAGACTTTAAAGAGTTAAGCCAAAATCTGAAGGTTTTGGAAAAGAATGAGGTTATGATAGCTTATGTTTCAACTCCTGGTTTCCAGGAAGGTTTGAGGAGAGAGAGATTTGAGTCAGAGCAATTGGAGCCATTGAGGTCTGGAGTTACATTGTTTGATAGATTAGTTAGTTTGGAAGTGTTTGTTGGATTCCTTTTGGTTCAGGGCTGATCTCAAGTTGAAGAACCTGGCTTTTGGGGCGCCTGAGTGGCTCATTTGGTTAAGTGTCTGCATTCAGCTCTGGTCATGATCTTGGAGTCCTGGGATCAAGCCCCACATTGGGCTTCTTGCTCAGCGGGGAGTCTGCTGCTTCTCTCTCTCCCTCTGCCTCTCTTCTCACTGGTGCGCTCTCTCTCTCTCGTGCTCACTCTCCCTCTTGCTTTCAAATAAATAAAATCTTAAATAAAATAAAAGAGAACCATGGCTCTTGCTTAGCGATTTCCCATTAAAGTCAGGTTTTTTGGTATATATTCAGGCCTTCTGAACTATTTTTCTAAGGATTGAAATGAATGTAACATGATTGCTTTAGAAAGGTTTTTCCCTTTTGTTAATCCTTAAGGAGTACAGACTTTAGCCTTTTGAAGGAATTAGAGCTCTAGGCTGAACAGTGAGGAGAATGAGGATTAAGGTACTTCTTTTTGTGAACTTGTCACTAGCTGCAGGAAATAAAAAGGCAGTTCTAAGGTTTTGGTAGTGGTCAGTTTTCAATTTGAAATATTGTCCATTGGGAGAGTATAATTTGTGTGCCTGAAAAATACACTAATTGAATATTTTTAAATTTGAGACCATTGGATTCCAGCCCTACTAGCAAATACTATATTGTGTTTAGATGAGCCAGACCTGGCCATTAAATTTTTTCATGTTTTTTTTTTTTTAAAGATTTTTTATTTATTTATCAGAGAGAGAGAGGGGGAGAGAGCAAGCACAGGCAGACAGAATGGCAGGCAGAGGCAGAGGGAGAAGCAGGCTCCCTGCCGAGCAAGGAGCCCAATGTGGGACTCGATCCCAGGATGCTGCATGACCTGAGCCAAAGGCAGCTGCTCAACCAACTGAGCCACCCAGGCGTCCCGCATGGGTCTTTTTTTTTTTAATTAAGGAATAATTGGCACAATATATTAGTTTCACATATACATGATGATTCAATATTTGTATATATTGCAAAATGATCACCACAGTAAGTCCAGTTAACATCCATAACTACATATAGTTATAAAAGTCTTTTTCTTCTGATGAGAACTTTCAAGATTTATTTTTCTAGCTACTTTCAAATATGCAATATAGTATTATTAACTATGGTCACTATGCCATACATTAATTACATCCCCATGGCTTATTCATTTTATAACTGGAAATTAGCTTCTTTTGACCTTTTTCACCCATTTCATCCACTCGTCACCTCAGGCAACCACCAGTCTATTCTCTGTATCCATGAGCTTGGGTGTTTTTTGTTTTGTTTAAATTCCACATATAGGGGTACCTGGGGGCTCAGTCAGTTAAGTGTCTGACTCCTGGGTTCAGCTCAGGTCATGATCTCAGGGTCATGAGATTGAGCCCTGCATTTGGCTCTGCACTGGGCATGGAGCCTGCTTAAGAGAGTCTCTCTTCCTCCCAACACCTACGCACCCCCCTCCTCCCTGCACGTTCATGTATGCATTCTCTCTCTCTCAAAAAAAAAATACATTCCACGTGTAAGTGAGCTCATATAGAATTTAACTTTTTCTGACTTATTTAGCATAATGCCTTCAAGTTCCCTCTGCGTAGTTGCAAATGGCAAGATTTCATTCTTTTCTTTAATGAATGAAAAATATTCCATTTTATATACATATACACATGCCATATTTTCTTTATCCATTTATCCATTGATGGACATTTAGGTTGTTTCCATGTCTTAGCTATTGTAAATAATGCTGCAGTGAACATGGGGGTGCATATATCTTTTCAAATTAGTGTTTTTGTTTTCTTCGAATAAATATCCACAAATGGAATTACTGCATCATATGGTAGTTCCATCTTCAGTTTTTTTTTGTTTTTTTTTGTTTTTTTTTTTTAAAGATTTTATTTATTTATTTGAAAGACGGAGATCACAAGTAGGCAGAGAGGCAAGCAGAGAGAGAGAGAGAGGGAAGCAGGCTTCCTGCGGAGCAGGGAGCCCGATGCGGGGCTCGATCCCAGGACCCTGAGATCATGACCCGAGCCAAAGGCAGCAGCCCAAACCACTGAGCCACCCAGGCGCCCCTCCATCTTCAGTTTTTTGAGGAAACTGTTTTCCATAGTGCCTGCACCAGTTTACATTCCCACCAGTAGTGCACAAGGACTTCTTATTCTCCACATCCTCACCAATACTAATTTCTTATCTTTTTAATAATAGCTTTTCTAACAGGTGTAAAGTCATACCTTATTGAGGTTTTGATTTGCATTTCCCTGATGATTAGTGACATTGAACATCTTTTCATGTGCCTGTTGGCCATCTGTATGTCTTCTGTTGGCCTCCATTTTTGTTAGTGGGCTCTTTCCATCATAAAAAGTGTTTATAAACTGATACCCAGCCCACTCAACTCAGAGTTGGTTTTTCCTGTTAGATACATTTCTTCAGAAGTTAAATATGTAACTCTGCACTGAATTAATCCTTAGGGAAAGGTACAGAGTATTGTGGAAAGAAGGTGTACATACTCATCATACGCCAAGCAGAGTAATGGGAGGTTAGAGAAATTAACATTCAAGTTGAATAGTCTTTTAGTGGGAGGCTTTTAAACTGGACGTACATATCGGAATTATTTTGGAGCTTTTACAGAAGTAAAAGTGCCCTACTGAAGTCAGATCTTTAGTGCTGGGGACAGTAAGCATGTACATATTTCTTTAAAACTTTTAACAGATGCTTTTCATATACCTTTTGGTTAAATACCACTATCATTGTGGAAGTTGTCCTTGTTTTTTTTTTTTTTTTGCTATTTCCAGATGGAGCTATGCACTACACTTTAGATATCATCTGATTCTCAAGTGTTTGTCAGCATGCTCAAGATTTTCCTCCAGCTCTCCTTTTTCATTTCTCAATCGTTGCGTGGGGTCGGTCATTTCAGAATACAGCTATAATGAATCTGACTTCTCGTTAACCTCTCAATTAGGAGAACTAATTCCTGAATTTCTGATATAGTTGTTAAAGGAGGACATCCATATCAGTGTTATTGATTCAATTTTAAATTATGGTTCCAGAATTTTTAAGGAAAATTTGAGCAAAATTCTTTCTTTTTTAAAAAATATTTTATTTATTTACTTGTTTGTTTATTTGAGAGAGTACGCACACGTGCAGGGGGAGGGGCAGAAGGAGAAGCAGACTCTCTGCTGACTGCGGAGTTGGATATGGGGCTCCATCTCAGTGCTCTGAGAACACAAACCTTGCTGAAGACAGATGCTGAACTGACTGAGCCATCCAGGTGCCCCAAATTTGTGCAAAATTCTTATGACTAGATATATTTGCCAGAAAGGCAACTTGTGATATTTTTAAAAATATAAAGTAAAAGGGAATAGAAGACAGGTTTGGATAATTTGAATTTATTGCTAATCCAAAAGTAGTCTGTTTTCTAATCTATTTGTGAAAGTATTTCTGTGTTTGTTAGATCATACATGTTCATAGTTTTCTGGAAATTCATGGCATCCCCAAATAAAATAGTATAGCTATCCAATAAAGACCTTATTCCTGAGCTGGACACATTCAAATTAAACGTGCTGTTTTAGGAAGAGAACATCACCTGACATAAATAGTAAAGTCCCCTAAGTTCTTTGCTTTTTCTTTTAATAAACACATACTATTTCTTTGAAGTCAATAAGAGAATTAAATGTTTTTGAGTATAGTGTATTTCCCTGCTGGGATTTTAAGTCTCATACCTAAGGAAGGATAATTAACATGCTACCGTTGTTATTGGAGATGAACACATACTTGAATATGCTGCAAACTCAAATAAATATTCTGGAATGACCTATTTTTTTTTAATTTTTATTTATTTATTTGACAGACAGAGATCACAAGTAGGCAGAGAGGCAGGCACAGAGAGGCACAGAGAGAGAGAGAGAAGCAGGCTCCCCGCTGAGCAGAGAGCCCGACAAGGGGATCATGACCCAAGCCGAAGGCAGAGGTCCAACCCACTGAGCCACCCAGGTGCCCCTGGAATGACCTATTTTGGCCAAAGTTATAGTAACATAACTTTATATATAATAAATTTATTTATTTAATTTATTTAAATAAAATTTAAAATGTGGTTTTTAGTACTGGTACATGTATTACCTGTGCTCTCAGAATTTATATTGATTTATAGTTTAGATAGCTCTCTTTAGGTTTTGGAGTCTTTCGAATATATATACCACTGAATAGAAAGAGAAAAAATGGCAAATGTGGAGAAGAAGTCATCATACAATGTGACTACACATTTACATACACCATGTTAGACTAGATCTTAAATCCGTCAGTATGCAGATTCCTAAACATCTGGTGGAGTGTCTGTTTTAGATAAAATATGCCATAAGGCATTTTTCATTTTGCTTATACATATGTGCTTAGATAGAGAATGTGGAGACTTGAAGTCAAACAAGCTGATTGCTTATTACAATTTCAGAAAGAGGCTGAAAAATTTTTTCATTTTTGTTTGTGTCTGCTATCTTTCCTCTCCTTTCCCATCCCTTACAAAGGATCAAGTACTAAAGTCAGGGTATGAAGCACTTGGTCAGAAAATACTCTTGAAAATTATTTGGGATGTCTCCATGTTGGAGATTGACGTATTGGTTTCATAAATTCAACACAATTTTTTCTCCAGCATTGAAACCATTGTTTTTTCAGTTTGAGGTCTCATGTAAAATGTAGCTTGTGTTCAAGGACTGTATTAATGAAAAATATGTATTTATACCCTAAAGTTCCCCTAACCCTGGCTAAATACTTACACTGGTACATGGAACTGGAAACCAGATTAAGTGAACAGACAGTTCAAGTCTCCTGTCTCTGGCTCCCTCCAGAGTGTATACTAAGTGAGTGGAATAACTGTGAAGCCCGAACTATTCAGATTGTTCTTTCTTTTCTTTTTATTGCCAGCTGCATATAGTTTATTTGATTTTGTTAAATGTATCTATATCCAGTTATCTATTTAGTATACAAAGGTATTTTATGAAAGATAAAATCTTGGGGTGCAGGTTCTCTCTGTAACAGAAATTTACAGGTCCTTGGATTGAACCCAGCTTAATATAATGAATACTCTTTGTAGCATTTAGTTTTCAAGTACACCTTTAATGTTCCTTACAGTAATCACAAATTCTTTCTTTTTTAGGCTCTTTTGGTCTTCTCTATGGTAACCTCAGGTCTTACCCTTGAATTAAACAAGGGTCATCCTATAGGCAAAGTGAAGAACAGAGCTATTATTTTCTTACCAACATAAATATCCCTGAGCTTAGTGTCTCTCAGGCTTAGTGCTTTGGTAACTTCTCTGAGTTACTCTTTACTTTCTATCCCTTTCTGACTTTCAGCTAGATCTAAATCATGGTTGTTGTTTTTTTTTTTTTAAAGTCCTGTTGTTTTAATTATTTTTGTTATTTCTGAGGCTCTTGCATTTGATGTTGGTCCCATCTTAACCAAGTGGAATTATATCTAGTTACACAGGTTTAGAGAGGTCTTTTCTTCTTCATCCTTCCTAACCAGGAAAAGGTAGCCATGTTTTATGTTCAACGTGGGCATTCGTTACTCTGGGCACAACATTGGTTTTATCAAGAAAACCACTGTACTATTGCAATGAGCTTTTACTCATCGTTTGAAATTCCTAATTAGCTACTGCTTAGAGATGGCACTGCTGTGACTAGTGTACCTTATTCAAAAGCTTGGTGCCAGTGGTGTGCTTTTAGCTGTGTACTAGTGGCTGCTCTTAGAACATTGCACCTGCCTTATAGGACAGGATAAACAGAAGTTTTCATGTTGAAAAACTAAGTAAAAATGATTTTATTTTTTAAAAAAAGATTCTGAGTGTAGGCCTATAAACATTATTGAGGAAGAAAAGAAGTATAGTTTGCTTCTTCCTAGGAAACAGTCTGGGCAGGACAAAACTCCAGAAATAGACATTCTAAGCTTACTGACTTGGGAAGCTCTGGGTTTTTGCCCCTCAGCCTTTGTGAAATGGAGCAGCTTTTCAGAAGTGGGGATAGGAATGTGACAGTCTTAAAGGCTTAAAATAATGCAACTTTCCAACCCTCTAATCACTCCCTTAGAACTAAATAGGAGGTGTCCTCAGATGTCACAGAGAGGCAAAGATTGTTATTTAGGACCCAAGTTTTAGGGTTGTCCCTAGCTTATGCGGGATTAGTGACCTGAAGTAGCAGAGGAAAGTGTGGGAAGATAGTTGGAAAATAATACAGTGACATTTTTGTATTCAAAATTTTCACATTTTTCATTTGTTTTTATTCCCTAGTCACATTTCATCCTCCATTTCATATCTAATAACGAAAATCAGGAGAAAAGGGCGAAGCAAATCCACTTTAATCCTTCCATTCCCTTGTCCCTATAGACAAAAAGAAAGCTTGTCCAAATGAATTGGTGACAGCCTGAGAAGTATTATTTGGAAGATAGTAGCAGTGGAGAGATAGTGGGGTTGGGCTTTGTGATGTGGGGAATGAGTGCTTGAATTTAAATTTTGATGGTTTGTTTTTACTTTTATTTTAATTTATTTTTCTAATTAAGGGTTTTATTTATTTTAAAGAGAGGGAGAGAGTGCTAGTGGGAAGAAGAGTAGAGGGAGAGAGAGTAGCAAAGAATCTCAAGCAGACTCTGTGCTGAGCCCAACATGGGTCTCAGTCCCACAACCCTGAGATCATGACCTGAGACAAGATCAAGAGTTAGAGGCTCAAGCAGCTGAGCTACCCAGGCAACCCTGTTTTTATTTTTAGCAAAAACAAATGTATAGCACTTTACCACCTATTTACTTGATATTGGTAAAACAATGGCAATTGACTGGTTCATCTGGTTTTGACAAGGGATTTGAGATTAGGGGTAGATTAGGAGTTGATAGCAAGTGATGGCGTCTTTGGTCTAAATAATACCTCCCAGGAAATAAATAGTACTATTTTCTTTAAACATTTCATTTATTTACTTGACAGAGCACAAAAGGGAGCGTGACAGGCAGAGGGAGAGGGAGAAGTAGGCCCCTGCTGAGCAGAGAGCTGGATGCGGGGCTTGATCCCAGGACGCCGAGATCATGACCTGAGCCGAAGGCAGAGGCTTAACCCACTGAGCCACCCAGGTGCCCTACAAACAGTACTTTTAAAAGGAACTTAGATTTTAGTGTGGTGCTCATTTAATAAAAACTATCTTTTTTTTTTTTTAAGATTTATTTATTTATTAGAGAGAGTGAAAGTGTGGGGTGGGGGGGCGGTGGAGAACAGCAGAGGGAGAGACTCTCAAGCAGATACCCCACTGAGTGTGGTGGCCAATGTAGGGCTTAATCCCACAACACTGAGATCATTACCTGAGCCAAAATCAAGAGTCAGAGGCTTAACTGACTGAGCCACCAGGTGCCTTGGAAGAGAAAGAATTTTAAGCAGTCTTCACCCTAGTGTGGAGCCCGATGTGAGGGCGCATTTCACGATCCTGAGATCATGACCTAAGCTGAAATCAGTAGTTGGATGCTTAATGACTGAGTCACCCAGATGCCCCTTGAAGATTTTATTTTTAAGTAGTCTTTACATCTACTATGGGGCTTAAATTTACAACAACAAGGGTAAGAATACTGTGCTCTACTGACTGAGCCAGCCAGGCATCCCTAAAAATTATCTTTTCTTAAATATTCTTTTATTAATCTTATCCTAGGGATAGTTTCTTACCACATTTCCCCTGTTTATATGTTTCTGTATCTTTTTTTTTTTTTTTAAGACCACATAGCTTTTTTTTTTTTTTTTTTTTTTTTTTAAGATTTTACTTATTTGAGAGAGAGTGAGAGAGAGCAGCAGAGGGAGAGGGAGAAGCACATCCCCCACCAAGCAGGGAGCCCAGCACAGGACTCAATCCCAGGACTCCGAGATCATGACCCAAGTTGAAGGCAGACGCTGAATCAACTTAGCCACCCAGACACCCGTATTCTGATTCTTTCTTTTTTTTCTTTTAAGATTTTATTTATTTATTAGAGATCATAAGTAGGCAGAGAGGCAGGCAGAGAAAGGAGGGAAGCAGGCTCCCCACCGAGCAAAGAGCCTGACGTGGGGCTCGATCCCAGGACCCTGAGATCATCACCTGAGCCAAAGGCAGAGGCTTAACCCACTGAGCCATAGGTGCCCTTGTTCTTTTATCTTTCAAAACCATTTCCAAAGTTTGGAGCACCTGGCTGGCTCAGTCTGAGAAGTGTATGATTCTTGATCTTGGGTTCAAGCCCCATGTTGGGTATGGAGGCTACTTAAAATCTTTTTTTTTTTTTTTTTTTAAGATCTTATTTATTTTTATGAGAGAGAAAGAGCACAAGCAGGGGGAGTAGTAAGCAGAGGGAGAGGGAGAAATAGACTTCCCACTGAGCAGGGAGCCTAATTCAGGACTTGATCCAGAACCCTGGGATCATGACCTGAGCCCAAGGTAGTTGCTTAACCAACTGAGCTACCCAGGCACCTAAGAATACTTAAAATCTTAAAGTATTTTTTCCCCCTAGAGTTCATCTTGTAAGCTACTATATAATAAGTCCAATGTGGGTATACAGTCTAGTAGGAGAGACAGAATGGACTCAAATAATCACATGCATAACACGGTGAGTGTCAGAGAAAAAATAACCATGAAGAAGTTTGAATAAATACCTGAAGGATGAATAGTAGCTAATTTGGAGGAGAGAGTTAAATGAATGAACAACTAAGTCAAAAAGTTCCTTAACGTCATGAGAGAGAATTGGAAATATAGAACTGGAAAATCTAGGAGTTATTAATGTGAACCAGTGAATGGTAATTGATGCCATAGAACTGGATGAGGTTACCAGGGTAAACGTGTCTGTTGAATCAGATGAAAAGAAGGGGGCCCAAGATAGATCCTTGAGGATTTATCTAACTTAGATGACATATTAAGAAGTGCTTTTCTGTGTAATAGAGAGTATATGAAACTACAACTGGGATCACATGTCTACAAAAACATGTAAAAGTCCTCTGAAGGGGTACCTGGGTGGCTCAATCTGTTTAGTGGCTGCCTTTGACTCAGGTCATAATCCCAGGGTCTGGGGATCAAGTCCCACATCAGGCTCCTTGCACAACGGGAAGCCTGCTTTTCCCTCTGTCTGCTACTCACCCTGCTTATGCTCTTTATCTCTATCAAATAAATAAAATCTTAAAAAAAAAAAAAAAGATTTGGTTTACTGGATTGAGTTGCACTTTATTCTTTTCTCTTTCTTTCTTTTTGTTGCACTTTATTCTTTTCTCTTTCTTTCTTTTTAAAGATTTATTTATTTATTTATTTAGAGAGTTTGAGTAAGTGACTGCAAGCCGAGGGGCAGAGGCTCTACCTCTGAGCGCAGAGCGCAGAGCCTGACATAATAGTGCTGGATCTCACAATCCGGAGATCGTGACCTGAGCGGAAACCAAGAATCTACAAGAATCTGCTGCTTAACCAACTCTGCCACCCAGGCGCCCCTGGATTGAGTCATGCTTTAAGGGAAAGTTCCTTTCCCTTGCTACTTGTAAACAGTGAAAGAGTGATCCTTCTTATTTTAACCACTTCCCATATTTTTCCTGCTTTTTAGTGCCTTTTCCAAATTAGTCTCAACTTCCTTAATTCCATTTTTACATGATTATAAAGCATAGACTTTGTAATTAGACCTGTGTTTGAATCTTAGCACTTTCTCTTAATAGATGTGGAATCTTGATAATGACCTTAGATTTAATGACCTTAAATTTTGTATGGATGAAAAGTATATTTAAATGTGTAATATAGGGGCGCCTGGATGGCTCAGTGGGTTGAGGCCTCTGCCTTCGGCTCGGGTCATGGTCCCCGGGTCTTGGGATCAAGCCCCGAGTCGGGCTCTCTGCTCGGCGGGGAGCCTGCTTCCTCCTCTTTCTCTGCCTGCTTCTCTGCCTACTTGTAATCTGTCTGTCAAATAAATAAATAAAACCTTAAAAAAAATAAATTTGTAATATATGGTTGTCTGGTAGTTGTAGGCCAGCAACAAGTGTATGTACTCTCTTTTCTTTCTTGGATCTTGTCCTTTACTTCCAAGCAGGTGAGTTTTTTTCATCTGATCAGGCCTGTCCCACCTCCCTATGACATCATGTAATAGCAGCTTTTCTGCTAGAGTAAAGGAGTTTGACATTTCAAGTGGTAAAAGTCCTTTCTGCAGAGGAAGTACAAGGGAGTTTTGCATTGTTATAATGTTGTTGAGTTTTTCACCAATAGCACCAGTGACATGTGGGACTGGGTAATTTGTTGTGGGGGCAGTTTTGTGTATTGTAGGATGTTTAGCAGCATCCGAGCCTTTGCTCACTTGATGCTAGTAGAATCTTTTTTAAGTTGAGGCAACCAGAAATGTCTCCAGACATTGCCAGATGTCCCCCAGAGAGCAGAGTCTCCATTCGAGAACTATTACTGATGTGAATGTTACTTACGTGGCTGTGTATGTTTATGAACATTCCAGTGATACATACAGTGTTCTGCTGTGAATGTTATGTTTCCATAAAAAGTTTTTAAAATAATTTTTTCACCAAAGGCAGTAGAGAACCAGGCTGTGACCCATTATGATATTTGAGTTTGTCTAAATTTTCATTCTTTTCCCTCAACCCCTAAAAGGTGGGGTTGAATTAAGTCAAGAAAGGGGTCCATGGTAGTATGGAAAGGCAGCAAAAAATAGTCTGAAATGTTAGCATTCAAATATCTCTTTTCAACTCCTAGCCAGTAGGGTATGAAATTCAACCTAGAAAAATTTCTTTTTTAATTTATTTATTTGACAGAGATCACAAGTAGGTAGAATGAGAGGGGAAGCAGGCTCCTTGCTGAGCAGAGAGCCCCATACGGGGCTTGGTCTCAGGACCCTCAGGACCCAGGCTCAGGTTGTTGCGTTTCCCAATAATAGGTCTGTGGTCAAAGGAGCGAGACTGATACAAAGCGAAGGTCAAGCAAAGCTTTATTTCACACCAAGCATCGAGAATCAAACTGATCGGCCGGGGCCGTCTCTTGCAAAGAGGCGACCTCTCTCTTCTTTACAGACTAGCTTTTAAGGGCAAAGGCCATGTGGTTGGGCCTGGCCACTCACAGGTGACCAATGAGATTGTAACACAGAGAAAACTGCACAGTCCTGCTAGGTCACACGTAAGTGACCGATTGAATTACAATTTACCCTATAATAGATATTTTAACTAGCCTATCACCTTAGTCAGAAATGGTGCCCAAAGGGCAGGGTCCATACTTCTGGGTAGCTAGGAGACAGTATGCACCCCCCACCAGTTGGATACCTCCACCTGGCCTGACCCACCCTTGTATTTGGGCTTTGTTACCTGGGACGGGTAAGTTCCCTGAAGGGGGCGGGGCTGCATGGTCAGGATGGAGCTGCTCTGGCTAAAGAGACCTTTACAAGATCAAGATCATGACCTGAGCTGAAGGCAGAGGCGTTAACCCCACTGAACCACCCAGGTGCCCCTCAATCTAGAAAAATTTCTATAACAAGGTTTCAGAAATAATCTCTAGGCATATGACAGAGTTGAATTATCAACAAAACAGGTATCTTACCTCCCATCCTCTCTGCTATTCTGTGACAGCAGAAGAAGGGATAACCTTGTTTTGGTCACTTCAACTCTTACGACCCCTTTCTTGATGGTCACTGAATTTACTTCTGAAAGTGTTTGCTTTTACCTTTAATATAAAATCTTTTGGATTTTGTCTTTGTGTGGATGGGTAGAATGTCCTTCCATACTGGGTGATATTGACTGCTGCCTGAGAATACAGTCCCCAGAGAAGTCCTTGGACAGGACCCAAGCTGAAAGCAGTAGGTTAAGTAACCCATCTCATTGTCTTGAGAGGAGTCCAAGAAAAGATCCCGTTTTGAAGTTTGAAAGCTCCTATAAAGAGAGGGCAGGCCATGGGCCAAGCAGCCTTTGAGGTGGTAAGCAGCTCATAAACAAGAACTGGCATGTGCCAACAGAGTCTTTCTCAACCTGGCTTCCAGAGCTGGCTGAGGAGGAAAAAAGCATGGAAGGCTCTGTTAAGTGGAAGGATTGTTCTTGGCTCTGGCTGTAGGGGAGCTGGAAATAGAGCAGGGAAAGAGCTTTTACCTGGTCTTAGGGGTCTGGGCATTGCCCTGAGAGGAAGAGTTTTTTCCCTTCCTTTTCTTGTTGTGTTTTGTTTTTCCCCCTTCATTCTTAGTATTAACATTTCAAGGTACAGGAAATAGTTGGATATTGAGTGTTTTACAGCTCTTCTAGAGCAGTCTTTTAATATTCTGGTCTGCTAAAAGGAAAGCCAGAAGGGGTTTAACTAGGTAGAGTCAGGACTCATAACTTTTATGAAAGTGCTGTGATCAGGGTACCCTCAGTTTATTTGGAAGTTTTACTAAAATCCCATCACTGCCAGCATGGGTTTTGTTTTTGTTTTTGTTTTTTAAGAGATGATGGGCAGCCATGGTGGGTAAACCAAGGAGACTTTTAAGACCTGAAGTTGGCAACAGAATGAAATGTCTGAGAATAAAAGGAGAGCATTGGTATGGGAAAGAGGTACAACCATGCCTCTGGACCCCTATCCCCTCATTATTCTTTACTGGTCCTAGCAACTGCCAAAATCTTGCTCAATAGAGTTGTGGGCTGGGGATTGTTTCTTAATCCCTGTATGGGAGTACCAAACTTCAGCTATGTTATCTAGGCTCTGAGCCTCGGGCACTTGGCTAAGCCACTTGCTGAGGCATCTGGTGACTATATACAAAAGCCTATTTTGTCAGAGAGAAGATTGGGGCAAAGTACAAGTATTGTTATCTCTAATGCCCTCAGGGTAAACTGTCTGCTTGGCAAGTGAGACTGTCTTGACCTTGTGAATTACAGCAACATGTCCACTTGGTCTCATGTTTCTTTGAGATTATTTTCTACTAGTGACGCTTCAGCACTCAGGTGTTGAATGCTAGTCTTTGGAAAAAAAACTATTAATTTTTTTTAAGTTTTAAATGTCATAAAAGTAATAAATGCTTTATTATAAAAGTTTTGGAAAATGTGGAAAGGTAAAGGGAGAATAGAAAAATCATATTTAGTTTTATCATATTTTCTTAGCAGAAGAATTTCTTTGACATTGTGAACCTTGCTAATTACTGGTTCAGGACTGGCTTGGACATGACCTATACCTCATGAATCTCAACTCTCTTCCCTTAAGCATATTTAATTTTCCCATTTGGGAACTAACCTGTTCTGGCTCTGCTTGGCTAGGTTTTATTACATTTGATGAAATCTCACCCTGGAGTATGAAACTCTATCGTCTATATTTAAGTTTTTATAACTTGTCTCAAAGCCAAGTTTTTATCTTTATCTGTGATTGTCTTAATAAATGAATGTGTTGGAGTGCCTGTGTGGCTCAGTTGTTAAGTGTCCTCCTTGGGCTCAAGTCATGATCCCAGAGAGAGCCCCACTTCAGGCTCCCTGCTCAGTGGGAAGCCTGCTCCTCCCTCACCCACTCCCCTGCTCTTGTGTTCCCTCTCTCCCTGAGTCTCTCTCTGCCAAATAAATAAATAAAATCTTAAAAAAAAAAAAAAAAAAAGAATGTGTAGGGGGGAAGGTTTTAATATTTTTAAAGGCTGAACATTAACTCACTTTCTTCTTTTGGGAAAGAGATATTTGTGGTGTCAACTAATAATGTGCTTTCTTTGATAAGCTTGGTCAAGGAAATTTTATGAGATTTCTTATTGTATAAATAGAAAAGGGCTGTTTTTTGTGGAATCTTGAGATAAACCCAGGCACAGGGCCTTTTTCTTTTCCCTTAGGGTAACATTCAAGTTAAGGCAACTACAGGGAAATTTTTTACTATACAACTTCCTACCTTAATTTATATTGTCTAAGCTGGAGCTTCTGCTTACTAGATGTTTAGATTATTAACTCTTAGAGGTTTGTAGTAAAGAAAATGGAAATCTTGGCCTAATAAGGAAATGTATTTTGGATGTATTTATACCTCTCCTTAATTTTAAAATGAGATGGAACTATAGGAGACTAATGTTTGAAAGTACTCTTTGGCAGTGGAGCTCCAAATAAAAGTACAAAAGCTCTACTGCCAAAGAGTACTTTGAATGGCTATCAGGTGTAGCCATTCCCAAAAGAGACATTCACTACTATACCCTTATGATCTTATAACAGGACAGAAATGAGGAGAGATGCTAGCTGGGTACATTTTAATTTATGTTCTCTGAATCTATGTGTTGTATAATGATACGGTATTATCATAGATTTTCTTTTCATTTAACATGTATTCTCCATATAATGGGAGGGAGGGAGCTCCCAGTGAAAATAATTACTCTAGGGTGCGCCTGGTGGTTCAGTGGGTTAAGCCTCTGCCTTTGGCTCAGGTCAGATCTCTGGGTCCCACATCGAGCTCTCTGCTCAGCAGGGAGCCGGCAAACTGAGGAAATTCCAGGGCGGCTGGGTGGTTCAGTGGGTTAAAGCCTCTGCCTTTGGCTCAGGTCATGATCCCAGGGTCCTGGGATCCAGCACTGCATCAGGCTCTCTGCTTAGTGGGGAGCCTGCTTCCCTTCCTCTCTCTCTGCCTGCCTCTCTGCCTACTTGTGATCTCTGTCAAATAAATAAATAAAATCTTTATAAAAAAATTTAGGAAATTCCATTTACAATATAAATACAAACCCAAATATAATCTAAAAGAACAAAATACTTAGACTAAATTTAACAAAAGAAGTGCAACACTTGTATTACTGAAAACTGTAAAATGTCACTGAAAGAAATTAAAGAAGACCTAAATAAATGGAAAGAGATCCTGTGTTCATGGTTTAGAAAACATATTAGGACTGCAGTACTCTCCAAATTGTGCCACAGATTCAACACAATCTCTGTCAAAACCCTCAGTAGCTTTTTTGCAGAAATTGACAAGTTGATTCTAAAACTCATATGGAGGGGCACCTAGGTGGCTCAGTCAGTTAAGAATCTCACTTTGGCCTCGGTGGTGATCTTGGGATCCTGGGATTGAGTCCCACATTGGGCTCTGTGCTCAGTGAGGAGTTTGCATCCTGCTCTTTCCCTCTGCTCATTTTCTAATTAATAAAATCTTAAAAACAAAACAAAACAAAAACTTGTATGCCAATGTTGATAGCAACATTATTCATACAGCCAAATAGTGAAAAAAATCTAAATGTCGGGGCACCTGGGTGGCTCAGTGGGTTAAGCCTCTGCCTTCGGCTCAGGTCATGATCTCAGGGTCCTGGGATCGAGTCCTGCATCGGGCTCTCTGCTCAGCAGGGAGCCTGTTCCCTCTCTCTCTCTGCCTGCCTCTCCGTCTACTTGTGATTTCTCTCTGTCAAGTAAATAAATAAAATCTAAAAAAAAAAATCTAAATGTCTATCAATGAAAAATGGATAAATAAATCTGGTATATCTACATATCTACATAATGGAATATTATTCAACCATAAAAAGGAATGAAGTACCTGATGAACACTGAAAACATTATGCTAAGTGAAAGGAGCCAGATACAAAAAGGTCACATGCTGTGTGATTCTATTCATATGAAATGTCCAGAACTGACATATCCATAGAGATATAAAATAGATCAGTGAGGGGCGCCTGGGTGGCTCAGTGGGTTAAGCTGCTGCCTTCGGCTCAGGTCATGATCTTGGGGTCCTGGGATCGAGTCCCGCATCGGGCTCTCTGCTCAGCAGGGAGCCTGCTTCCCTCTATCTCTCTCTCTGCCTGCCTCTCCATCTACTTGTGATCTCTCTGTCAAATAAATAAATAAAATCTCTTTAAAAAACAAAAATAGACCAGTGACTGGCAGGAGCTGAGGGAAAAGGAGAATGGTGTGTGTGTGTGTGTGTGTGTGTGTGTATGAAAAGAGAGGGAAGAGGAGACAGACACTGCTCATATGTACAAGGGTTCTTTCTGGAGTGATGAACATATCCAGGAACTGAGTAATGGTGACAGCTGTACAACTCTGAATATACCATAAAACTACAGAATTGTACACTTAAGGAAGGTGAATACCTTAATTTTTAAAAACTTGTATTAGTAAAAAAAAAATTCCCCATATATTACCTGTTTAGCTCACTCATTCCTCAAATTTTCCAGCTACTTATCAATCATTAATGAGTTCTAGAAACAGATTATTTTCTGCTTTTTGACAATAAATAAAGGTAGAAACATTAAAGCCATCTGATAAACATGCAAAAAGCAGAAATTCTGCCTAGAGGTAAGGCCACCAGACATGATTTCTCAACCTTCTATTCATATATAACTTATTCACATGGAAGGTTTTCAAAGAGGTTCCTTAAATTGCCTTAAATATTCTCTCTCTCTTTTTTTCAGATTGCTTTACAGTCTTAAGTCAAGCTGTTGGTCAAAACTTACCATTAGGGGCGCCTGGGTGGCTCAGTGGATTAAGCCGCTGCCTTCGGCTCAGGTCATGATCTCAGTGTCCTGGGATCGAGCCCCGCATCTGGCTCTTTGCTCAGCGGGAGCCTGCTTCTCTCTCTCTCTCTCTCTTCTCTGCCTGACTCTCCGCTTACTTGTGATTTCTCTCTCTGTCAAATAAATAAATAAAATCTTTAAAAAAAAAAAAAAGAAACAAAATCTTTAAAAAAAAACAAAAACTTACCATTAGATAGTCAATCCTGATTTGATTTTTTTTTCAAACCCAAGTGCTGATGATGGTTCCAAAAGTTAGCCTCAGAGCTGCTAGAGTAATTTTTTTTAAAGATTTTAATTTATTTGTTTGACAAATCACAAGTAGGTGGAGAGGCAGGCAGAGAGAGAGGAAGGGAAGCAGGCTCCCCGCTGAGCAGAGCCCGGCGTAGGGCTCCATCCCAGGACCCTAGGATCATGACCTGAGCCAAAGGCAGAGGCTTTAACCCACTGAGCCACCCAGGCGCCCCAGAATTTCCTCAATTTCATATAGTTCTGTAGAAATACAGTTAATTTATATTTCTTAATCTCATGTCTTGCATGAGTTCTAACAGATTTTGTGTGTGTGTTCTTTAGGACTTTCTATCTATAAGGTCATGTCGTTTGCAAATAGAGATACTTCTACTTCCTTTCCAATACGGATTTCTTTTTTCTTGCCTAATTGCACTGGCTATAACCTCCAGTACAATGTCAAATAGAAGCAAGAGCAGACATTCTTGGCTTGTTTCTGATTGCAAGGGAAAACATTTAATCTTTCACTGTTAAGTGTGGTGGTAATGGTGGGCTTTTCAGAGGTGCTCTCTGTTAATAAGGAGTTTCGAAGGGAACATTTATACCTGTTCGAAATTTAAGAGTATTTTTTTTTCATGACGAAGACCTTGAGGTACGTGTGTGTGTGTGTGTGTGTGTGTGTGTGTGTGGTGTTAGAGAAACCTGTGAAATGTAAAGCATGCAGGCTTTAACCCACTGAGCCACCCAGGCTCCCCGAATCCTAGCTTTTAATAGCTGTATGACCCTGAGCAAATTACTCAGCCTCTCTGAGCCTAAAGTTCCTTATCTTAAAGTAAAGCTAATAAGTGCTTCGTAGAGCAGAAGTGAAGATTGAATGCATTTATGAAGGTAATGATTATAGTAATCATGGCCACAATATATTGAACATTTATTACTTGCTAAACAATGAGCTGAGTACCATATTAGATACATATTGCTTATAGGAAGTAATTATTAGCTCAGTGCCTAAGGTGCAGCAGACATTCAGTCAACTAAAGCTTGTATTTTCTTTTCTTTTTTTTTTTTTTTTTTTTTAGGTTATTTATTTATTTGACAGAGAGAGAGAGACCAAGAGAGAAGGAACACAAACAGGGGGAGTGGGAGAGGGAGAAGCAGGCTGCCCAGCAGGGAACCCAACTTAGGGCTGGATCCCAGGACCCTGGGATCCTGACCTGAGCTGAAGGCAGATGCCTAATGACTGAGCCACCCTGGCGCCCGAAAGCTAGTATGGTCTGTGTTGTCTCTTCAGTAGGCCGAGCATCTTAATGGCGAGAACCACATTCATCAATAAATAGTTGTTGAGTTTGAATTTATTTAGTGTGATTTGACACAATGCTAGGAGATCTTCTTCACAATAATATTGTATTGCCTACTAACTTGACTGTAGTTCCTTGGGGATTTGTAGGTTTTGGGTTTCCTATTAAAGTTACACATTCCCCTGGAGAGTTAATACCTTGTACTATTATCAAGAACAATTCTATGGGAATTAGTTGTTTATCAGCTGCTCTCTGAGAAAGACCTTGCAGAATGAGACTGGGTGAGAAAGAAAGGGGAGACCTGGACATACAGTATCATGGGGAGTAAAATCACTATTTCCTATTTGCCTCAAAATTATTCTTTTTACTAATTTATAATGGACATCATGCTGTCTAATACTCCATGGCAACATTTTGTAGCCTTGGCTGTGCTGTAGATCCATGGGATTAGATCATGTAAGTGTGAGTCATTTCTGTTACTTTGAGGTCTAAATTAGTTGGATTATTTAATACTTTGTGATATTAGAGGCATGACTGCAGAGTCCCTATAACAGTTAATAGCTTTATACTGAGTACTGAGAGAGAATATTCTAAACTTGGCCCCTAATTTTGGTCAGCTATCTGATAAATGAGTATCAACTATCAGCTACCCTCTGAACTGCCCAGAGGAATGATGAGCACAAATGAGAAGATAAACCTGAAAGCACTGGAAAGGCTTCACAAATACAAAGTGGATTATTCCAGACTTGAACTTGGAACTTTGGAAAACTCACTTTGCTTCCTGGGCCTCAGTTTTCTTATCTCTAAAATGAAAGACTTGGAAAAATTATTTCCCAAGGTTCCTGTGGGTTCTAAATTTTGAGATTCCATCCTGTCTCTTCTAACTGGTGTCTCCTGCTTTTAGGCAGTCTTAGCACACCAGCCATAGTTATTGTTAAAATTTGTCCAGTCAGTATCACAGCTTTCCTCAGAACCTTCCATCGGCCCTTAATTTCCTTCAGAGGAAAAAACCCCATGGTGTGTTAAGGCCCTATATACGTGATCTGTGCTTCTCCCTGCCATATCTCTGTGGCATTTATCTCCTATTTTCCTCCTCTCTCTTCTCCAGCCATACCGGACGCCACTGCTCCTTGAATATCTTGGGCATACTCCTCTTACCAGGGCTCCTACACTGAAAATTCCAGCTTCTAGAATTTCTTTATTCATAAACAGCAGTATTGACAACTCCCTCATTTCCTTCAAGTTTTTTTTTTTTAATGATTTTTTTTTTTAAGATTTCATTTATTTATTTGGCAGAGAGAGACCACAAGTAGGCAGAGAGGCAGGCAGAGAGAGAGAGGAGGAAGCAGGCTCCCCGCCGAGCAGGGAGCCCAATGCGGGACTCGATCCCAGGACCCCGAGATCATGACCCGAGCTGAAGGCAGCGGCTTAACCCACTGAGCCACCCAGGTGCCCTTCCTTCAAGTTTTTATAACCGTGTCACCCTTTTTTAAATTTGCAGCTGCCTCTTCACAGCCCCATACCCTGTTCCACTATTTTTTCTCAAAACAGTAATTACTAATTTACTATGTGTACATAATTATTACATTTATTGTTTATTATCTGATTCTGTCTGCTAAAATGTAAGCTCTACCGGGGAAGAGATGTTTTTTATTTGTTTCTTTTAGTTTGTTTACCCTTGTTTTCCAAGTGCCTTTAATACTACCTGGACTATTAAATATTTGTTAAACATGGGAATGGGTTGTCCATTGTTGTGATACTAATTTCATTTTTAGCTGATGTGAGCCTCAGTTGACTCATTTATAAAATGCTGGTTTTGATCTTTATCTTTTATATTGGAGGCTTTCTCAGTATCTAGTAATTATTGGTTGTCTGTTCATGGCTTAAACATCTTTAAGTTGGGGCACTGAGGGGCCCTGGGTGGCTCAGTTGAGTGTCAGACTCTTGACTCAGCTCATGATCTCAGGGTCTTATGATCAAGCACTCTGTCAGTCTCTGTGCTCAGCCTGGGGTCTGCTAGTCCTTCTCCCTCTGCTCCTCCCCCATATCATGCTTTCTCTCTCTCTCTCTCTCTCAAAGGAATAAATAAATAAAATCTTAAAAACAACAACAACAACAAACAAAAACCAGTTGGGGCACTGAAAGATTGATCGGAAGCTCTGAATGCCATGAGGAGGGTATTTTTATGGTGAACTTCACAATAAGATAGCTGTAAATTGGCAAACCCTACATGTCCATATCTTTAGGTCTTTCTTCATGGGTTTACCACTCCTTAGAAAAGCCTCTTCTAGTCTTCTCAAGGTAAGGACTAACTGCTAGCTTTCCTTTTGCCAAGGGAAAATAAAAGAGAGCTGGGTCCTCAACCTTCCACATTTACTATGCTTGTATATTTATTTTTTAAATATTTTATTTACTTATTTGACAGAGAGACCATGCATAGCAGAAATATTGGCAGGCAGAGGCAGAGGGAGAAGCAGGCTCCCTGCTCAGCAAAGAGCCTGACAACACAGACCTGGATCCCAGGACTCTGGGATCATGACATGAGAGGAAGGCAGACATTTACTATGCTTAAATCCACATTTAATCCCCTTATTTTAGGTATGATCCTCATATCCTCCCCTGTGCCTGGAGCAAGCACCCTAGTCCTGAGATCTTCTATTTGACCCTCTCCAGAGAATAAACCTCTGTCTCCAGCGTTGGGGTTGGACAGGAGTATCTGAGTGAGAAAACGGATTAAGCTTGTAACTTGCTTAAACAGTTTTCAGTCAGTCTTACTATTTTTTTTTTTTAAAGATTTTATTTATTGATTTGACAGAGAGAGAACACAAGTAGGCAGAGAGGCAGGCAGAGAGAGAGGAGGAAGCAGGCTCTCGGCTGAGCAGAGAGCCCGATGCGGGACTCGATCCCAGGACCCTGAGATCATGACCTGAGCCGAATGCAGCGGCTTAACCCACTGAGCCACCCAGGCGCCCCAGTCAGTCTTACTATTAATCACCAGTCCTGCACTCAGATTCCAGCCTCAATTACCTGCCGCTGACAGTTCCTGAGCTCTTGGGGCGGGGGTTGGGTGTGTTGACTGGTGTAGTTGGAAGTTCCCTACTGCATTTAACATTCTTGTGTATACTTGTGTATGGTTTAGCATTCAGCATTCTTGTGTATGCTTAGTTGCCACTCTTTCATTTGCTTTCGAGATTCCAAAATGTTGCCTTTGTATCCTTTTCTTCTTCGTGGGTTTTTTTTTTTTTAAATAAAGATTTTATTTTTTTATTTGTGAGAGACAGAGAGAGGCATAGGGAGAAGCAGACATTCCACTGACCAGGGAATCTGATGTGGGACTCCACTCCAGGATCCTGGGAACGTGACGTGAGCCAAAGGCACATACTTAACTACCTAAGCCACCCAGGTGCCCACGGTTTTTAAGTCTTTTGGAAAATCCTTTATTGTGGTTTTAGTGTGGTTTTGTCTACTATATTTATTGCACCTATTTTCTTATCTGTCATTTGTCTTTTGTTTGTTTTTAATTGACATTTTTATTGAGATAATTGTAGAGTCACATGTAGCGGTAGGTTATAGTACAGAAATCCCTTGAACACTTTACCCATTTTCCCCCAGTAGTATCATTTCGCAAAACTATGTTATACTCTCAAACCTAGGATATTGAAATTGATATAATCCACCAATCTTATTCAGGATTTGACCAGTTTTACTTGTTCGTGTGTGTGTATGTGTGGGTGTGTGAGTTTGGTTCAATGCAGTCTTATCACATGTGTAGGTTTGTCTTTTTACTACCACTGTCAAGATTATGAACAGTTACATCACTGTGGGATCCCTGATATTGTCCTTTTATAACATAGCCACCTCCCTCTCTATATATACCGCTCACTTGGAGAATTCTAAGCAACCACTAATCTCTTCTCCATTTCTAAAATTTTGTCCTGACAAAAGCAGACTTGTTTATTATTTGACAGAGAGAGAGAGAGAGATCACAAGTAGGCAGAGAAGCAGGCAGAGGGGGAGGGGGAAACAGGTTCTTTACTGAGCAGAGAGCCCCGACGCTGGGCTGGATCCCAGGACCATGGGATCATGACCTGAGCCCAAGGCAGAGGCTTAACCCACTGAGCAACACAGGCGCCCCTCAAAAGTTTTTTGTTTTGTTTTTTTGTTTGTTTTTTTTAAAAGATTTTATTTATTTTTTTGACAGACAGAGATCACAAGTAGGCAGAGAGGCAGGTGGGGGGGGTGGAGAAGCGGCTCCCTGCTGAGCAGAGAGCCCGATGCGGGGCTCCATCCCAAGACCCTAAGATCATGACCTGAGCCGAAGGCAGAGGCTTTAACCCACTGAGCCACCCAGGTGCCCTGCCCCTCAAAAGTTTTATATAAATGGAATCATCAGCATGTAACCTACTGGAATTGGCTTCTTTCTTCCTTCTTTTTTTTCCCCCCCCGAATTGGTTTTTTTTTCAGTCAGCATAATTCTCTGGAGATTAATCGAGGTGGTTACATTTTTCAGTAGTTCATTCCTTTTTATTGCTGAGCCTCTGTGGTACATATGTGTGTGTATTCCAGAGTTTGTTAAACCAGTCACCTGTTGAAGGACATTTGGGCTGTTTCCAGTTTTGGGCATTATGAAAAAAATAGCTGTGAACACTTATATACAGGTTTTGTGCAAACATAAATTTTCATTTCTCTGGGATAAATGCTCAAGAGTCCAATTGCTGGGTCATATGGTAATTGTGTGTTTAATGTTTTAAGAAACTTATAGATTATTTTCCAGAGGAGCTGTACCATTTTACATTCCTACCATCAGTACATGAGAGGTCCATTTTCTTTGCATTCTTATCGGTATTTGGTATGACTATTATTTTTTAAATTTGCCATTCTGACAGGAGTGTAGTGGTATCTCATTGTGGTTTTAATTTGCATTTCCCTAATGAATAACAGTGTTTAGATCGTTTCATGTACTTGTTTGTTGTCTGTATATCACCTCTTTTTTTTTTTTTTTAAGATTTTATTTATTTGAGAGAGAGCACACAAGCAGGGAGAACAGCAGGCAGAGGCAGAGGGAGAAGCAGGCTCCCTGCTGAGCAGAGAGCCCGATGTGGGACTCGATCCCAGGACTCAGGGATCATGACTTGAGCCGAAGGCAGAGGCTTAACCCACTGAGCCACCCAGGCGCCCCTTATTTTTATTTTTTAAAAGATCTTATTTATTTGAGAGAGAGAGAGAGACTGAAAGAGAGAGAGAGCATGAGAAAGGGAAGGTCAGAGGGGGAAACAGACTCCCCACTGAGCAGGGAACCCAATGTGGGACTTGATCCTTGAACCCTGGGAACATGACCTGAACCAAAGGCAGTCACTTAAGCAACTGAGTCACCCAGGTGCCCCAACTAATGCCTTTATATATAAAATTTATAATTGTTTTAACTCTATCTATAAAAAGTCTTGCTAGAATTTTGATTAGTAATTGCCCTATGGAGAGAATAGACATCTATTTTTTTTTTTTAAGATTTTATTTATTTATGACAGAGAGATATAGCAAGAGAGGGAATACAAGCACCAGGGAGCTAGAGAGGGACGAGCAGGCTCCCCGCTGAGCAGGGGCCCCAATATGTTTTGATGAGGCCTAGTTATCAATTTTCCCAGGATGCTGAGATCATGACCTGAGCTGAAGGCAGAGGCTTTAACCCACTGAGCCACCTAGGTGCCCCTAGACATCTGTCGTTTAAGTTTACTTATGTGTTTTGGTCTTATAAAAGTTTGTATTTAGGGGTGCCTGTCCTCTCTCATCATTTACTGAAATTTTGAACGTTATTCATAGTTTTTCATTGATTTGAGATGCCATCTTTATCATAATATAAATTGTTCTATATATATTTGGGTCTGTTTCTGGGCCAAATTGTCTGTCCAGTCATCTGTTGCATCATCTTATCATACTTTCTAATGATCTGTTGTGGGTCTGTGAGACGTTATAGTGTTTAGGAGGAGGCATGGTATGATAGTTAAGAATCTGACTCCAGGTGCCTAGTTGAAGGCTAGCTCTATCATTTACCAGCTAGATTATTACTAGCTAGTTATTTACATTCTCAGGGCTTCAGTATCATCTGCAAAATGAGAATTATAATATTATATAAATACTAGGGTTATTGTGAGGATTAATGCATTAATACATGTAAAACTCTTTAAATGCTATGTAAGGTAGTTAGTGCCAGGTAAGAGGCCAGGTAATAGGGCAAAGTTGTCCTCATAGTCCTTCTTTATAGACTAGCTTTAAAAATATTTTCTTATATTCTTTCCGAATCTAGTTCAGCTACTGATTGGCATTACATTGAATTTATAGTTTGGGAGGAGAAATGATCTTTAAAATAATGTAATAAACCACTTAGTTCCCATTATATGATACTGGCTTACCACCTAAGAACATGGTATATTTTTTCATTTCTAGAGTCTTGTGTCAGTTCTGGGCTTAACAGATGGAGATTGTTTTCTGTTCCCATCCAATCTAAAACACAAAAAGAGAGAAATAATTGGGACTTATATAAAGTTCACAAGTGTGACATTATTGGCTCACTTTTTCCCTAGAATAACAGTGGTATAAAAACATGATGCTGTAGAATACATCATTAGATGCTCTATAGATGCTTGCATCTACATTGATGGTTTAAAACAGTCTTTTCAGCACTGTCTCACATTTTTTCACCCAGAAGTGCATGAATGTTTGAGTAAATAAAAAAGAAAAACTCGGAATGATAACCTTTGGAACAGTAATAGTGAAATTCAGAATACGTGTGAATATATGTATATATATATATATATGAATAATGACTGAATACTTGTAAAGAAAATAATGCAAATGAAATTGGTTCTTTTGAATTCGAGCTTTGGGATTTTCCTAAGGGAAACTCTTCCAAATCTCTGCTCTAGGAAGGATGCTTGTTATACTCAGTTTTAAAGATCACTGACCTCAGGGGTACCTGGGTAGTTCAATCAGTTGAGCACCTGACTTTGGCTCAGGTCATGATCTCATGGGTCCTGGGATCAAACCCCACATCAGGCCCTCCACTCAGTGGGGGGTCTGTTTGAATATTCTCTCCCTCTGTCCCTCCTCCATTCACACACTGGCTAGCTTGCTTTTTCTTTGTCTTAAGTCTTTGGAAAACAAAAACAAAAACAAAATCTCTGTCCTCTTTTCTCAGTTTTTCTTAACCTCTGACTCCAAACTCTAGTTGGATGCTTTGCATTTTAGATTGTTCAGCTTGAAAGGTAAAACTATTTTGATTTATTTATTTATTTATTTATTTGACAGAGAGAGATCACAAGTAGGCAGAGAGGCAGGCAGAGAGAGAGGAGGAAGCAGGCTCCCTGCCGAGCAGAGAGCCCGATGTGGGACTCCATCCCAGGACCTGAGATCATGACCTGAGCCGAAGGCAGCGGCTTAACCCACTGAGCCACCCAGGCGCCCTGGTAAAACTATTTTGATTATGTATAAGTCAGCTACCCCAAACCAAATCCCCAGCCTGCATATATCAGTTAATGGCTTCAAGGAAATAGCAAGTAGGGCCAAAGACTGTTTCCAGTGAGGGGGCGCCTGGGTGGCTCTTGTTAAGTGCCTTCCTTTGGCTCAGGTCATGATACCAGGGTCCTGGGATAGAGCCCCACATCAGGCTCCCTGCTCAGTAGGAAGCCTACTTCTCCTTCTCCCTCTCCCCCTCCTTGTATTCCCTCTCTCGCTCTCTCTGTCAAATAAATAAATAAAATCTTTAAAAAAAATAAAAATAGGGGTACCTGGGTAGTTCAGTGGGTTGGCCTCTGCCTTCAGCTCAGGGCATGATCCCAGGGTCCTGGGTTCGAGCCCCACATTGGGCTCTGCTCGGCGCGGAGCCTGCTTCCCTCTCTCTCTCTGCCTGCCTCTCTGCCTACTTGTGATCCCTCTCTGTCAAATAAATAAATAAAATCTTTTTTAAAAAAATTAAAAATGTTTAAAAAATTAAAAAATAATTAAGGCTGTTTCCAGTGAGGACCACAGGAGATGTCATACACAAATGCCCTTAAACCATGCTTGTTTTTTGTTTTTTAAAGATTTTATTTACTTATTTGACAGACAGAGATCACAAGTAGGCAGAGAAGCAGGCTCCCTGCTGAGCAGAGAGCCCGATGTAGGACTCGATCCCAGGGCTCTGGGATCATGACCTGAGCTGAAGGCAGAGGCTTTAACCCACTGAGCCACCCAGGCGCCCAAATCATGCTTGTTTTTATTTTCCTGATTTTCTTCCCAGGGTTGTTTAGGTTTGATAAGTGGTTATGTTTATTCTCAGAAGGGAGTAGGTTAGGGGTAAAAACAAATTCGTTTTATATTTTGACTAAGAAGTCTCGAACTTAAACATCAGTAGAGGGGCACCAGGGTGGCTCAGTCAAGTGTCTGCCTTCAGCTCAGGTCATAATCCCAGGGTCCTGGGCTCTAACCCTGCTTCGGGTTCCCTACTCAGCATGGAGTCTGCTTCTCCTTCTCCCTCTGTCCACCACTCCTCCTCCCCCTGGCTTGTCCTCTCTCTCTCACTCTATCTCAAATAAATAAAATCTTAAAAAAAAAAAAAGTAGAGATGCTCATCAAAGTACAGTAATATATACTATTCTGTTTTTCTCATATGTTAGAAGTTTTTTAATAACATTTTGGGAGTAAAACAATATAAGTAAATTGAAGTAAAAACTATCAACTATATTAAGTAATACATAATTTTATTTAGAAGTTTTTTTTTTTTTTAGTAATCTCTATACCCAATATGGGGTTCAATCTCCTGACCCTGAGGTCAAGAGTCACATGTTCTTCTGATTGAGCCAGCTAGGCATCCCTTAAAAAGAGGTTTTATTAGGGCACCTGGGTGGCTCAGTGGGTTAAGCTGCTGCCTTCGGCTCAGGTCATGATCTCAGGGTCCTGGGATCCAGTCCCGCATTGGGCTCTCTGCTCGGCAGGGAGCCTGCTTCGTCCTCTCTCTTTCTGCCTGCCTCTCTGCCTACTTGTGATCTCTATCTGTCAAATAAATAAATAAAATCTTAAAAAAAAAAAAAAGGTTTTATTATACATACAAAAGTGCACTAGTCAGAAGCTTTCAGCTCAGTGAATTTTCACAGTCTGAACACAACTATGTAACCAGAACCCAGATCAAGAAACAGAACATAACTAGACTCTGGAAACTTTGCTGTGCTGCCTTCTAGTCATAAGCCCCCTAAGGCTAACCACTGTGCTGACTTCTACCAGCATATATGAGTTTTTCTCTTGTTTTTAATTTTTATACAAATGGAGAGTCATATACTGTTGAGCCTCTGAGAGTCATATACCTAATTGCACGTGGTGGTGGTTTGTTCACTCTAGTTGCTCTAAAGTAGTCCATCGTGAAAGACAGTTTGTTTAGCCATTCTACTGTAGATGAGTATTTGAGCATTTATAGTTTTCAGAGCACTTCTCACCCTGTTTTTCTTAATATTGCAGGGGCTAAGGACATTTTCTCAAATATACTGATGAGCAAATCTGACAATATTCATCATCTCTACTTTAGAAATTTTATAATGGTTAACATATACCTTCTAATGTAGAAACTTAATCAAACAAACGCATTACCTCAGTTAACTGTTGCTGTATACAAACACACCAGTTTATTGGCTTAACTTCCCTTTTTATTTATTCTGAGGGTTAGCAGTTGAGGCTGGATTTTGCTAAATGCTTCTGGTGACCTGCACCAGATTTGGCTTACCTTGGTTGGGACTGCTGAGCCACCTTCTCCATGTGGTTTTTCATTCTCTCACAGGCTATATAAGGCTTATTCACATGGTGGTTTCCCTCCTCAGGGGAAATGTGAGATGTATGTCAGGCCTTTTGAAGCTGAGGCAGAAAACTGGCCCTGGTTTTTTTTCCTTCCACTTTCTTTTGGCCAAAGCAAGTCACAAGGCCAGCGCAGAATCAAGTGGTAAATACGTCAGATTCTGTCTCTTGATGAGAGAATTGCAAAGTGGGTGACTTCAGGGAAGGGAAGAATTTGTGACTTTTTTCTTTCAAACTGCCATAGACATATTTTGCGTTTGCTTTTTTTTTTTTTTTTTTTTTTTAAGATTTTATTTATTTATTTGAGAAAGTGAGAGAGCACAAGTGGGGTAGGGGCAGAGGAAAAAGTTTATTCCTTGCTGAGCGGGGAGCCTCCTATGGAGCTTGATCCTGGGACTCTGAAATCATGACCCGAGCCTAAGGCAGACCCTCAACCGACTGAGCCACCCAGGCACCCCACTATTTTTTTTTTTTTTTGAAGATTTATTTCAGAGAAAGAGCGTTTGTGGGAGGGGCAAAAGAGAGGGAGAGAAAATCTTAAGTGGACTCCAAGCTGATATGGGGGGGCAGGGGATGGGGGCGCTCAGTCTCATAACCCTGAGATCACGACCTGAGAGGAAATCAAGAGTCTGAGGGTTTAACTGACTCTGCCACCCAGGTGCCCCAGCATTTGTTTTTAGGAAAATAAATCCCAGCGATCCAACACGAATCCTGTCTCCTTGTCTTGTTTGATATAACATATCAGTTTTATATAAACTTTTATTATTTTCACCTCTGTTTTATTTATTTATTTATTTATTTTTAATATTTTATTTATTTACTTGAGAGAGAGAGACAGTGAGAGAGAGCATGAGTGAGGAGAAGGTCAGAGGGAGAAGCAGACTCCCCATGGAGCTGGGAGCCCGATGCGGGACTCGATCCCGGGACTCCGGGATCATGACCTGAGCCGAAGGCAGTCGTCCAACCAACTGAGCCACCCAGGCGTCCCTCACCTCTGTTTTAAAACAGTGTTTGGAATGATAAATGGAGTAGGGTTATCTTGTATGGGTGGTATTTTAATTTTATTTGTTCTTCTTCCTCCCCCTGCCGTTTTTTCTGTACTATTCATCTTACCATTCAAGAACACCTCTTCAGCAAAGCCTTTTTGACTTTTTGTCATTGCACCCCAGCCCCACCCTGGCATCTTCCCTTTGAACCCCTCATGGTGATATTTAGCATCCAATAATATTTTATTACATTCAGTTGTTTTCATGTCTTCTTTCTGTTATTAGACTTTAAGCTTCTGTTTGTATCCCCAGTGTCTGATATGTACATCTATTTGATGGATGAGGGGCGGTTGGGAGGCCTTCCTGCCTTAGGTCATGATGCCAGGGTCCTGGGATTGAGCCCTACATCAGGTTTCCTGCTCAGCCAAGAGCCTGCTTCTCCCTCTCCCACTCCCCCTGCCTGTGTTCCCTCTCTTGTTCTCTCTCTCTGTCAAATAAATAAATAAAATCTATTAAAAAATGATGGATGAAAAAAATATTGGATAAAATTGTGAGAGTTGCTAGGTTTTTCTTTACCAAATCGGTCTTCTCCATTTTATTTATTTTTTAATTTGTTTTTTAAAGATTTTATTTATTTATTTGACAGAGAGAAAGATCACAAGTAGACTGAGAGGCAGGCAGAGAGGGAGAAGCAGGATCCCCACTGAGCAAGAGAGCCTGACACGGGCTCGATTCCAGGACCCTGAGACCACGACCCGAGCTGAAGGCAGAGGCTTAACCCACTGAGGCACCCAGGTGCCCCAGTCTTCTCCATTTTAGCACAGGATTGTTTATCCCTCTGCTTCTATTCAGATGTAATTTCTGCGGCTTTGACTACATGACAGTATTTATATTTTTAAAATATTTTATTTTTAAGTAATTTCTCCACCCATTGTGGGGCTTGGACTTATAACCCAGAGATGAATTGTTGCATGCTTTATCAACTGAGCCAGCCAGGTATTTAGATTTATATTTAAGTTACTGAGAAAGGTCAGATATCTCCATCTATATATAACAATAATTGCTACTATTTCTTTTTGTATTACTTGTGTTATTTTGGTTAAATATAATTTTTTCTTCTAGGATACTGTGCTTTTATTTAGAATGTAGTATTTTACATAGACACACCTTTAATACTTTGGAAGATGGAATAATTCAACATGTGTAATAAACGTATAATGTTTTTTTCTTTTTTCCTACCAGTTATCTGAGTCACTGCCTTTTGGGGGAATTCCTTACCTTATGAGTTTAATATCTACTATAAAATCAGAAAATGCCAGATGCTTACTTTACTACCTCTCTTAGCAATGAGTTTGAGACCTTGACCCAAGCTTCACTAACCACATATATCATCACTGATATTTTCATGTCTCTGATGCCAAGGGATAATGGAAAATTGTTTATAGTGGTTGTGGTGGCAGTACCGTCCAGTCTCCAGAGGCAACACTATCCTGACTAATAATGTAGCATGATTTTTGTAAGTGGTTCTGGTTGTATAGTTTCTTTCTATGCTCGCTTGTTTGTTTTTGTTTGTTTCTTTCTTTCTTACTAAGATTTTATTTATTTATTTGACAGAGATCACCAATAGGCAGAGAGGCAGGCATAGTGAGAGAGGGGGAAGCCGGCTCCCTGCTGAGCAGAGAGCCCAGTGCGGGGCTTGATCCCAGTACCCTGGGATCATGACCTGAGCCAAAGGCAGAGGCTTAACCCACTGAGCCACCCAGGCGCCCCTCTGTGCTTGCTTGTTTCTGAGCCTAATTCTCCAGACTTCCAGGGAGTTCTGTCAGTCACCCATTAACCTTTCATCTTTTGTTTAAATCAGCCAGAATTAGTTTTTGTAAGCAACCATAAACCATGAGTGATATTGGGCGCCTGGGTGGCTCAGTGGGTTAAGCCGCTGCCTTCAGCTCAGGTCATGATCTCGGGGTCCTGGGATCAAGTCCCGCATCGGGCTCTCTGCTCAGCAGGGAGCCTGCTTCCTCCTCTCTCTCTCTGCCTACTTGTGATCTCTCTGTCAAATAAATAAAATCTTAAAAAAAAAAAAAAACCATGAGTGATATAGTTAGTAGTTGAATTTTGAGAATAGAAAGCACAGTACATATTAAAGAAGTATATATTTTATAGAAACAAAACTCATAAAATCCTAGATCTGTAATACACAAAAATGTGATAGCTTATATAACACAGATTGTAAGTGATATAAAAAAGGAAAAATCTGTGGAAGAATGTTTGGAAACAAGTTTATAGAGAAAGTGGAACTTGTAGTGAGTATAGAATTTGAGTAGAAGAAATGTTTAGAAAGGTACAAGTCAATCAGGAAAACGTAATTGGTAATTATTTTCACTGAGAACTTTTTTCTTTTTTTTTTTTTTTAAGATTTTATTTATTTATTTGACAGAGATCACAAGTAGGCAGAGAGGCAGGCAGAGAGAGAGGGGGAAGCAGTCTCTCTCCTGAGCGGAGAGCAGAGAGCTCAATGTGGGGCTCAGTCCCAGGACCCTGGGATCATGACCTGAGCCGAAGGCAGAGGCTTTAACCCACTGAGCCACCCAGGCACCCCTACTGAGAACTTTTGATAATATTTAGATACCTCTGCTTTATATGGCCAAAAATAGGAAGAAAAAAAAAGGAAGCGGAGATATTTGGGTTATATATTTAAGTAGGTCAGAAAAGTGTGCTTCCAGTATTTGTAATCTCATGACTGTGTATAACTGGGAGTATTTCAAGTTGGCTTGTGGAAGAATAGGTAAGCATTTATTTTTGCAGAAGTTCTTGTTCAGAGTCATTGAAGGCTATCGACAGTTTTTTAAGGGGCAGGAAGATTTAGCTGTTCTCTCTCTTTTTTTAACTTAAAAAACTGATTTGTGATTACTTTTTTTTTTTTTTTTAGAGAGAAAGTGAGCAAGTGAGTGTGGGGAGGAGGGCTAGGAGGAAAGGTAGAGAGAGAATCTAAAGCAGACTCTGTGCCCAGTACAGAGCCCAACCCTGAGTTAATGACCTGTGCCAAAATCAAGAGTTAGATGCTTAGCCAACTGAGCCATCCAGGTGCCCCTATACTTTGAGAATCATACTCCCTAAAATCTCTTGATAACCAATAATCTGTTTGTCCATCAGGTATCCTAGGCCTGATGAGTGGGAGTGGTAGAGGGAGAGGGAGAAGCAGGCTTCCTGGTGATCAGGGAGCCTGATATAGGACTCGATGTGGGGCTCAATCCCAGTACCCTGGGATCATGACCTGAGCGAAGGCAGACACCTAATGACTGAGCCACACAGGGGCCCTTCACTAGTTAGATTTTATTTATTTTTTTTATTTTTTATTTTTTTCAAAGATTTTATTTATTTATTTGACAGAGAGAGATCACAAGTAGGCAGAGAGAGAGAGAGGAGGAAGCAGGCTCCCCGCTGAGCAGAGAGCCCGATGCGGGACTCGATCCCAGGACCCTGAGATCATGACCTGAGCCGAAGGCAGCGGCCCAACCCACTGAGCCACCCAGGCGCCCCTTTTCTTTTCTTTTTTCTTTTTTTTTTTTTTTTCAAAGATTTTATTTATTTATTTATTTGACAGAGAGAGATCACAAGTAGGCAGAGAGAGAGAGAGGAGGATAGATTTTAGTTTAGATCAGTGATTCTCAGGATGTGACTTCCCAGATTGGCGCATCAGCATCATATGGAAATCTGTTAGAAATGCAAGTTCCATCACCATCTTAGACCTGCCCATCTCAGAAACTCTAGGAGTGAGGTCCAGCAATCTGTCTTAACAACCTGTCTCACCACCACCGCCAGTGGTGATGATCCTGATCTGGTTTGATTGAGTGAGTGTGCATGGTAGCCTAGATAACAGTTCTTACAGCATATTGGCTATAAGTAACATTTGCTTTTCCTACAGTGCCTTGAAAAATCTTTTCTCTTTAAATCAGTGTCTGACTCCTAAGGTGTTCATACTCTCCTCCTTTAAGATCATAGTTGCTGAATCACTCTATCAACGGTTGTCAAATCACAGACTGCAGGCCAAATCAGGGTCACCTCCATTTTTGTAGAGTCTGTGAGCTAAGAATGGTTTTAATCATTTTTTAAAAGCTGCTTTATTGAAATCCAATTGAAATACCATAAATTTCACCCATTTAAAGCATGCCGTTCACTGGTTTTTAGTATATTCACAGAGTTGAGTAGTTTACTTCTATGTAATTTTATTATTCTAACAAGACATCTTGTCATCTTTTCTTCTCCCCTACCACCAGTCCATGCTAACCACTGATCTACTTTCCTATTATGGACTTTTCATTTAAATGGAATTATGCAACAAATATGTGGTCTTTTGTCTGTAGTTTCTTCCACTTAGCATTATGTTTTCAAGGGTCATTCTTCATTCCTTTTTGGCAATATATTGCCAAATAATATTCCACTATATGAGTGTACATTTTATCTGTTTGTCCTTTGTTGGACATTTGGGTTGATTTTTTATATTTTTAGATGATTGAAAATATTAAAAGAAGAATAATTTTTATGATGTGAAAAGTATATGAAATTCAAGTTTTATTCATGAATATAGTTTTATTGAAACATAGCCATGCTGGTTTCTTTACATATCATCTGTGGCTATTTTCATGCTATGATTGCAGAGTTAGTGACTGACTGTATAGAATTCAGACCCCTAAAATATTTGCTATTTGACTCTTCGCGGAAAAGATTTGCCAACCCTCCATCTTGAACAGTTTTTCTCACTTTTTCTTCATTTTTGTTTCCTAAGGAGTTTTTTAAGACATTTTTTCCCTAGTTGCCTTCCCATGAAATTTTATACCAATGTATACCTTATATCTGGAACACAAACTGATGATAGTATCTTTTTTTAACCCCTTAGGCACAATACTGTTCTCACAGAGAGTGGATACTGTAAGTAGTGTTCTGATTAGGTTAATCTCCTTCCTTTGTTATATTAAATGGAGGGTAAAAAAATTTTCATATGGTAGATTTCCTTTAGAAATACTTCTAGTGTTGAGGTGTTCAAATAGTATATTGGGTTCTACTGTTAGGTCTCTAAGCTAAGAGACTTAGCTATCAGCATATAACACGCGATACTACTGTCTTAGCATTTTAAAATTTTGGAAATTTTGGTGACTTTTGATCAGTATATTTGAGGCTTTTGCTTTAGTTCATAGACTGGTTTAAAATATCGCTTACTGGGGCGCCTGGGTGGCTCAGTGGGTTAAGCCTCTGCCTTTGGCTCAGGTCATGATCTCAGGGTTCTGGGATCAAGCCCCGCATCGGGCTCTCTGCTCTGCACGGGAGCCTTCTTCAACCGCCCCCCCCGCTGCCACCTACTGGTGATCTCTCTGTCAAATATATAATAAATAAAATCTTTTAAAAAATACATCGCTTACTAATAAATTAGTAAGTTTGGCTGTAGGTGGTAGTCAGAGAGTTTCGTTTTTTAGAATTTTGTCTGTAAAGTGAGAATTTTTTTTTTTTTTTTTTTTTTTTTTTTTTTTTAAGATTTTATTTATTTATTTGACAGAGAGAGATCACAAGTAGGCAGAGAGGCAGGCAGAGAGAAAGAGAGGAGGAAGCAGGCTCCCTGCCAAGCAGAGAGCCCGATGTGGGACTCGATCCCGGGACGCGAGATCATGACCTGAGCCGAAGGCAGCGGCTTAACCCACTGAGCCACCCAGGTGCCCCAGTGAGAATTTTTAATACCAGCTGATTTATGATGCTAGGTTTCTGCATCTCTCCTATGCCCTATAGTGCAGTAGAAAAAAGATTCTTTTTTCCCATTTCCTCCCATCCTCATCTTCTCTTTCTTAAATATGTATTCCTGGAGAAGTAGGAGTAGGCAGGACTGTGAGGATTTGAAGGCTGGAGAGAAAAAGGTCTGCTCAAAAGAAGAGACTCTAAAGCATTGGGGCACAAATACCTCTTTTCTTTGTGTCAGTTGTGTGGATTTTTTGTTTTGTTTTGTTTTTAGATTTGTTTGTTTTTAATTTGTTAGAGATCACGAGTAGGCAGAGAGGCAGGGGGTGGGGTGGGGGGGGGCGGAGCAGGCTCCCTGCTGAGCAGAGAGCCCAATGCAGGTCATGATCCCAGTGGGTGGGATTCCACCCACCGAACCACCCAGGTGCCCCTTTGTGTCAGTTTTTGATGACTGTTCAGTGATGCAGAATAGCCCATCAATCGTTATGAAAACATAGAGGTTTTAAGTTTCTTTTGTTTTTTATTTTTTTAAGAAATATTTTATTTATTCATTTGAGACAGAGATACAGAGAGAGAGCATGAGCAGGGGGAGAGGCAGAGGAAGAAGGAGAAGCAGGCTTCCTGCTGAGCCGGGAGCCCTATGTGGGGCTTGATCCCAGGCCCTGGAAATCATGACTTGAGCCGAAGGCAGACGCTTAACCATATGAGCCACCCAGGCACCACCGTCTTTTATATTTTTGAAAGATTTTATTTATTTTGAGAGAGTTTGAGATGGGGAGAGAGCACGAGTGGGGGGAAGGGCAGAGGGAGAAGCAGACACCCCACTGAGCAGGGAGCCCATGGGGCTCAATCCCAGGACCCCAAGATCATGACCTGAGCTTAAGAGAGAAGCCTAATTGAGCCATCCAGGTGACTATGAAAACATACAGGTTTTTTAAATGTAGATGAAAAACTGGAGTCTAGCAAGAAAACAAAATCCATTTGTTGTCCCGTTTCTCTTTCCCACCAAATAGAACATATGGAAAAATGGAAAGTGTTGCATTTCCCTAGAAGGAGAAAAACTGGCAGAGAGGAAAATGGCAAATGTGTTGCACTGGGACTATAAATAATTTAATGGAAAAGGAATTGTTATACAGGTGCAATCTCTCCTCTTTGCCCTCGGCTGTTAGGTCTTTCTTTCTTTCTTTTTTTTTTTTAAGATTTTATTTATTTATTTGACAGAGAGAAATCACAAGTAGATGGAGAGGCAGGCAGAGAGAGAGAGAGAGAGGGATGCGGAACTCAATCCCAGGACCCTGAGATCATGACCTGAGCCGAAGGCAGCGGCTTAACCCACTGAGCCACCCAGGCACCTCATTTTATTTATCGGCAGAGAGGCAGGCAGAGAGAGAGGAGGAAGCAGGCTCCCTGGTGAGCAGAGAGCCGGATGTGGGGCTCTATCCCAGGACCCTGGGATCATGACCTGAGCCGAAGGCAGAGGCTTTAACCCACTCAGCTACCCAGGTGTCCCCTGTTAGGTCTTTCTATTTAGTGAACTGAGACTTCTCTTCAGTTTAAGTGAGTCCTTTTTGAGAAGGGTGAGCCCAGAACCTGCTCCCCAGTATATGTTTCTATGTGAGAGTCAGGAAGCTTACAAAATGGTCTAAAACCAATCTTTCTCAAACTTCTATTATTACTATTATTATTTTAAGTAATCTCTACATCCAGCGTTGTAGAGTTCAAATTCACGATCCCAGGATCAAGAGTTGTATGCTCTACTAACAGAGCCAGCCAGGTGCCCTTCTTTCTCAAACTTGCCTTACAATATTTGTAGACCTCTTGGGCAGAGTTTAAAATATGATTTGCCTGAATTTATTAGACTTGTTTTGCAAGTAGTTATTGTGAGAGAGGGAGACAGTAATGATAACATCTTCTCAGTTTAACTATGAGATTTAAACTTTTTTTTCCTGCAGTTTCCTTTCTGACTAAAGATTTCTCTGTGTGTTATTTCTCCTATCATCAAATGGACCTTTAGCTGTGTAATACTAAAATAAGATTTAAAGGTTGTTGCCTTTCAAGGTTCTGTGCACTACAGACCAGTACTAGTATTTTATTTATTTATTTAAGATTTTATTTATTTGACAGAGATCACAAGTAGGCAGAGAGAGGAGAAAGAAGGCTCCCTGATGAGCAGAGATTCCCCATGCAGGGCTCCATCCCAGGACCCTGGGATCATGACCTGAGCCGAAGGTAGAGGCTTTAACCAAACACTGCGCCACCCAGGTGCCCCAAATACTCATATTTTAATCAGTTTGTCTAAAATAGTTCTTTTCTTTCTACCTAAACCTGATGGTCTATTGATACTCCATGGCTTGGTGATGTTTAATTGGACCATCCACTCAGTTGCTAAAGGTGAAACAGAGAATTGTCCTAGACTCTTTTTTTTCACTTTTCCAAAAGTCATAAGCTCTGTGAATAATTACTCTTTAAAGTATCTTTTCTCCTCCTCTCTATCACCACTTCTCTGCTCTAAGTTGGACCTTATTACTTACTACCTGCATCACTGCAGTTACTTCCCAGACAGTCTTTCTGCTTCTGGGTTAGTATCTCTCCATACCATTCTCTACTTTGCCTGGTGGGTTATCTTTCCAAATAAAATGACAGCATGACATCAGACTCCTATCATAAAATATTTTAATTATTTCCTGTAACATTCTAGATTAAATTTCATTTCCTTAATTTTAAGACACAAAGTCCTTCAGAAACCCATTCCAGTCTGCTTTTTCCTAGCTTCATCTACCACTCCTTTTTTTCCATGCATATAAAGTACTCACAGTTCCCTAGAAATGCCATGGGGTTTTATACCTTCTGTTTTATATATCATTGTGCCTTTGTATATACTTTCTTCTCTGCCTAGAACACCTTTCTCTTCTATTTTTGATCAATTAACTTCTACTGCAGGAATTAGAAGTTTTACTTTAGGAAGCTTTGTTTCTGAAGACCTCATATGTATTGTCATAGCATTTATCACACCTTATTACATAATCTAATTCTTACTCTTTTTCACCCAGACTGTAAGATTTTTCTGGAGGACAGTGTTGTGTCATCTTTATCTTAGGCTCCATGTTACTTAACACAGCACCTGGTTCCAAGTAGCTGCTCCATAAATGCTCATTGACTGAATGTCATTCATGTTAAAAAGAAAAAATTTTAGTGGAACAGAAAGGTTTTCAACTTGAGCTCTGGACCCATTCATTCCAAGTAATGTTCATTAGACCCAAAGTCCAACAAAATCAAAGAATTTGAAAGGACTTTGGGACCTGTTGGAATATAGTTTGATGTGCTTTGTACATTCACTGATTTTTGGTATCCAGATTCATGCAGAGTATTGATTATTATTGTCAGTCAAACAAATGATGCTGAGGTTGGAAGTATTCTTTTCAGTCTGGTTTTGCTTACTGTTTTGAAATAGGAGGCAGCGTTCTTTTTTTTCTGTGATGAAGACATTGTTTCTTGTACAGCTTCATCTAAAACCCCCTTTCCAGAAGGCCATGGGTTATTGTCATGCTTTGCCTAGAGTTTTCACAACAGCAGTGCCAGGACTAATCCCTTCTCATAAATCCTCTAAGCTGTCAGCAAGCAAACCTCTTCTTACCAGTCTAGCATGAAAGCCATGAGCTGGGAATATAGGGCGGTACATTGATTGTTAAAGGGCATTTGGTTTTCAGTCTCCAGACTGCCAGTCCGTGCTTTGTCCTCTGCTGTTGGCCCATCAAGTTGTAGGTGTTGGGTGGCATACTTCAAGGTTGCCCCCAGTTGTTAAACAGTTGCAAAAAACTGTGATTTCCCTATTATGAGAGAACTGTGTGCTTGTGGTTTCTGCCATTCTGATTAGCAGGTAAAAGAGATTAAGACTGGCTACTTATCAGGATTAGTGAGAGTAGAAACCTACTTTCTTCTGGAAGCCTTTGTATTTCTAGGAGGTACTTTCAGCCCTTTATTTTGCTGAAAATAAAAGCAGGGAGAGTAAAAAGGGTTGTTTGGTGAAAAGAGAATCCAGATAATCAGGATTTTTAAAAATCAGTTTATTGAGTATAATATCCATATAATACAAAAATCACACATTTTAAATGTACAGATTGACAATTTTTCACAAATGAATGCACTTTTTTAAACATTACCCAAAATTGGGGCACCTGGGTGGCTCAGTGGGTTAAAGCCTCTGCCTTCGGCTCAGGTCATGATCCCAGGTCCCTGGGATAGAGCCCAGAATAGAGCCTGGAATCGGGCTCTCTGCTCAGCAGGGAGCTTGCTTCCCCCTCTCTTTCTGCCTACTTGGGATCTCTCTCTCTGTGTCAAATAAATAAGTAAATAAATAAAATTTTAAAAAGATTTTATTTATTTATTTGACAGAGAGAGAGATCCCAAGTAGGCAGAAAGGCAGGGGGAAGCAGCCTCCCCGCTGAGCAGAGAGCCCAATGTGGGTCTCGATCCCAGGACCCTGAGACCGTGACCCGAGCCAAAGGCAGTGGCTTAAGCCACCCAGGTGCCCCAATAAATAAAAATCTTAAAAAAAAAAAAATCACCCAGGGGCGCCTGGGTGGCTCAGTGGGTTAAAGCCTCTGCCTTGGGCTCAGGTCATGATCCCAGCGTCCTGGGATCGAGCCCCGCATCCAGGGAGCCTGCTTCCCTTCCTCTCTCTCTGTCTGCCTCTCTGCCTACTTGTGATCTCTCTCTCTCAAATAAATAAATAAAATCTTAAAAAAAAATCACCCAAACCAAGCTGTAAAATATTTTAATTTCCCCACAAAGTTCCTTTGTGTCCCTTCGCATTCAGCACCTCCCCATTGCAACCAACCACTAATCTGATTTTCAGCACTATAGTTTTACCTGTTCTAGGATTTTGCATAAAAAGAATCATACACTATCTATTCTTCTGTTTCCAGTTACTTTTGCTCAGTATAACATCTTTGAAAATTGTCCATTGTTGCATGTAATAGTTACTTCTTTTTATTGTTGAGTACTGTTTTATTATACAGATATCCCACAATTTGTTTATTCACCAGTTGAAGGAAATTTGGGTTATTTTGAGTGGAATTCTGGGTTATGTAAGTGTATGTTTCACTTCGTAGGAAACTGGAAAACTATTTTCCTAAGTGGTTGCACCATTTTACACTTCCACCAGAAATGTATGAGAGTTCTAGTTACTGCAAATCCTTGCCAAAAGTTGATATTATCTTTTTCATTGAAGCATCCAAGTGGGTTTGAGGTGTATCTCATTATGATTTTAATTTTTCACATTTTTTCATTTTTAAAAGAAATTTATTTAAATAAACAAATATTTATTTATTTTTTTTTTTAAAGATTTTATTTATTTGACAGAGAGAGATCACAAGCAGGCAGAGAGGCAGGCAGAGAGAGAGGAGGAAGCAGGCTCCCTGCTAAGCAGAGAGCCTGATGTGGGCCTCGATCCCAGGACCCTGAGATCATGACCTGAGCAGAAGGCAGCAGCTTAACCCACCTAGCCACTCAGGCGCCCTAATTATTTATTTCTTTATTAAAGTAGGCTCCATGCCCAACGTAAGGCTTGAACTCAACCCTGAAATCAAGAGTTGCATGTTCTACCAACTGAGCCAGCTAAGTGCCCCTAATTTTTCATGTTTTTTGAGGCTGTTGTAAATCGTGATTTTTTAAATTTCATTTTACATTTTTTGTTGCCTATAGAAATGCAATTGAAGGGCACCTGGGTGGCTCAGTGGGTTAAGCCGCTGCCTTCGGCTCAGGTCATGATCTCAGGGTCCTGGGATCGAGTCCCGCATCGGGCTCTCTGCTCAGCAGGGAGCCTGCTTCCCTCTCTTTCTCTCTGCCTGCCTCTCAGTGTACTTGTGATTTCTCTCTGTCAAATAAATAAATAAAATCTTAAAAAAAAAAAAAAAGAAATGCAATTGAATATTGTATATGACCTTATATCAAAGTCATTTAGTTCTTTTCTCTAGCAGTCTTTGTGTGTGTGTGTGTGTGTGTGTGTGTGTGTGTTTTGTTTTAGATTTCCTAGGATTTTGTACATAAACAGTGTTGATATTGCACTTATCTTACTCAACTTGAGGCAGTAAGCATAGAATCCACATACTCTAGATTTTTGGCATGTGTAGTTTTCTGGATATTTGAAAGCCTTATCTTTATAGGCCTCTGTATGCATGTTAGGATGACATAATTGAAGTGTAAACCGTGAATATGAACTGGATGAACACAGTTGAAGTGGCAGTAGAATTGGCATGGCAGATGGTAAACAAGGTTGTTTTGCCTTCTGGGTTTTTGAAAATTTAGAAAGAAGGTCCTGAGCTCTAAAGAACAATAAAATTTGGCTCTAGTCCAAGAAAAGCACTTCATAAAACCAAGGTACAGCAGAGGATAATGGCATTACCTCTGGCCGTTTGTAAAGCCTCTTATAGTTCATTCATTGGACAAATATTTAGTGAGTGAGAGTGAGTGCTGACCAGGTACCAGCCACTGTTTTGGTACTGGGGATGTACCAGTGAACGGTCAAAAATCCCTGTTTTGATTACACTCTAGTTGGAGAAATAAGTTAGACATAAACATCTGTCTGTCTAGCTATTCATAGTGAACAGAGCTTTGGAGAAAAATTAGATAGAAAAGGTGGGTGGGGTGGGTGTATTGGAAGTATGCTGTTTTAAGACCCCTATAGACGACTTGATTAAAGCTGGAAACTCATCAGATTCACCTCACAAACCAAGTAGTAGGAAAAAAGGTTTTAATTAATAATTATTCAGTCAGTGATGATGAGGATTATCTCAAGTTTAGATAGGTATTCCCTAATGATTTTCTTCTCTAACCTAATTGTCTTATTCTCAAGGAAGAGTTTGCGGAAGATACAGTTCCAAGCAAACTACACTGATCCCTCACCGCAAAACACCCCATTTTCACAGGAAAAAATTTTGATTTTTTTTTAAACTTTTTTTTTTTGGAAGATTTTATTTATTTGTCAGAGTGTGTGCACAAGCAAGGCAAGTGACAGGCAGAGGGGAGAAGCAGGCTCCCTTCTGAGCAAGGAGCCCGATGTGGGACTTGATCCCAGGATTTGGGGATCATGACCTGAGCCAAAGGCAGACGCTTAACCAACTGAGCCACCAAAAAATTTGAGTTTTTCAACATCTACAAACACAAAATAGGAAGTTCTACACAGTTAGAGTTGTTCACTTTACCATCTTGCTTAGAAATGGTTAGTATTGTGTTTGAGATCAGCGAAGAAACAAAAAAAGGTGCCACTTTTGAATAATATTATTTTGGACATTGTAAAACATCAGATGCCATAGAAACAGCACTACACCAGATGGCTATTATATCCATGCTTTTCATTACAGATTGATGAATCAATAGACATTAGTAATGTGCCCAGTAAATAGCACTGCTTAGAATATCTGAACAGAAATTCTTAGAACATTCTGCACATCTACTAAAGCAAAGTGAGATGAAATACCCAAAATTATAAATGAAATCTTTGAAAAAAATAAGATATGGAAATCTTTCCTCAGTTTGTGTAAGTGGTAGTACTGCTTTACCTGAAAACACCATATGAGTTGTTTTATTCAATTTTGCATAGGAGAAACTCAATTTTGCCCATAAGCCTGAATTCCACATTAAATTATCTTTTCAAAATGGTGAATCTAATAATAATAACAAACACTTAAAAATAGTACTCACTGTGTGCTAGACTGTTGTATTCACTAATGTAATCATCACTGCAAATTAATGATGTGGGTAGTATTAATGTCATCCCATCTATAGCTGAGGAAATGAGGTAAAGAGCACTTAGGTAATTTACCCAAGGTCCTGTAGCCAGGAAGTGGCAAAGGCAGGATTCAAAGCCAGGTAACCTGGTACCAGAGTTTACTTTTTTTTTTTAACTTAAAAAAAATGTGATAGGGACGCCTGGGTGGCTCAGTTGGTTAAGCAGCTGCCTTCGGCGCTCAGGTCATGATCCCAGCATCCTGGGATCGAGTCCCACATCGGGCTCCTTGCTCGGCAGGGGGGAGCCTGCTTCTCCCTCTGCCTCTGCCTGCCATTCTGTCTGCCTGTGCTTGCTCTCTCCCCCTCTCTCTCTCTGATAAATAAATAAAATCTTTTTAAAAAATGTGATAAAATATATATAACATGAATCTTATCATCCTAACCATTTTTAGGTATACAAATCAGTACCGTTAAGTACATTCACATTGGTGTGCAACCAGTCTCCAGAACTGTTTTCATCGTGCAAAACTGAAACTGATATATCTATTAAATAATTCCCCAATCCCTTCTTCCCCTGCCCCTGATAACTTCCATTCTACTTTCTGTCTCTATGAATTTGACCAATCTAGATACCTCATGTATAAATGGAATCATACAACATTTGTCTTTTTGTAACTGGCTTTTTTCACTTAGCACAATGTCCTCAAGTTTCATTGACACCATAGCATGTGTCAGAATTTACTTTTAAGGCTATAATAATATATATATATATATATTATTTTTAAGGCTATAATTATATAATATGTATATAATTATATAATATATAATAATTATTATTTTTATAATAATTTTAAAAATAGTAATAAATATATGCCTTTTTAATATATTTCATTATATAATATTTCATTATGGGTTTATACCACATTTTGTCTGTTTATCTTTTGATGAACACTTAGGTTGCTTCCACTTTTTGGCTGCTGTAAATAATGTTGTATGAACATATGTGTGCAAATACTTGCTTAAGTTCCTGCTTTAAATTCTTTGGGATATATATCCAGACCCAGAAGTGGAACTACTGACTCATACGGTATTTCAGTGTTTAATTATTTTGAGGGATTGTCCTATTGTTTTCTATAAGAGCTGCTTCGTCTTTTATATTCCTATCAACACACAAAGGTTCTAATTTCTCCACATCCTCACCAAATTTTGTTATTGTGTTTTTGTCTTCGTTTGTTTGTTTTGTTTAATAATAGCAATCCTAGATCCTGATAAGTATCAAATAGTACCCAATTGTGGTTTTGATTTACACTTTCCTAATGGCTAGTGATGTGGAGCATCTTTTCATGCCCTTATTGTCCTTCATTTATCTTCTTTGGATATAGATTTATTCAAATCCTTTGCCCAGTTTTGAATTATATTGGGTTTTTGTTATTGAATTATAGGAGTTTTTAGCATAATCAGGATATTAATCACTTATTAAATCTATGGTCTGTAAGTATTTTCTCCCATTCTATAGGTTGTCTTTTTACCTCTTGTGTAAAAGTTTCCTGCGTTTTTGGTGTGAGCCAAGAAGTCATTGCCAAATCCAGTGTCCCCTTTGTTTTCTTCAAAGTGTTAATAGTTTTAGCTCTTATGTTTAGGACTTTGATCTATTTTGAGTTAATTTTTGTATATGGTTAAGGTAAAGATAGAGCTTTTATCCTGTGGCTTAATTTCTGACCTATTGTCTTTATCACCCACCCTCAATTTAAAGATTTGGGATAATAGATATAGGAAATGTAAGTAGTAAGAAAGTGACAGTAGTAAGTACAGATTACTTATTTAGAAATCTCAGTAGTTTCAAAAAAAAAAGAAATCTCAGTAGTTAGAAGAGGGAAGGAAAGAAACAGGTTGCTTTTTTTATAAGGAGAGAATATTTTTTCTTTATTAACGTGTTCATTGGAGAAAATTTGGAGAGGCTAAAAATAATAAGATGGGGGCACCTGAGTGGCTCAGTTGGTTAAGCAGCTGCCTTCGGCTCAAGTCAACCAAAGGATGGTTGCCAGGAATTTGTTGTTGGGCAAGATACCACAATTACATGAATTTGCTAGCATTGCTTTGTAGCCAGGAGAAGAATAAAAGAATAAAAACAAAATAGAAGCAAAAAATTGAATGATAGGTATTGGATTAAGGTTGTATTAGGAGTAATTGTGTTGTAAGGACAAGAAATCCACTCTAACAAATGTCAGTGGGGAGTTATTGTCAGGTTTCAGGAGACAATCATAAGGGCAACCAAAACCAGAAACACAGACATCTCTTCAGTATGTTCATCTCTGGGATTTGTATCTTTCTTGAGTGCCCTACTTTGCACATGGTTATACATGACTGACACGGTACTCCTTTGTATAAGTCCCCACACTCCTCATGAATTACAGATTTGACTCATTAGTGGGTTATAAAATCAATTAAGTTGGTTGCGAACAGCTTTTTAAAAAGGCAATTCAGTACAGTTAGTAAGGTTATTTTAAGCTGTGTGTGTTTGAATGCATATTTATTGCAACATAAAATTAATCACATTTATTGAGTGCCTGCTATGTGCCAAACAGGGATTCATTAGTAAATTAACCAGAATCCCTGCCCTTTGCTTCTTCCTGCCCAAGAACCTTTTAGAATACAGGTCAGAGTAGGCAGAGTTCAGTTGCCCCCCTGGGGAGGGCAAGAGGTCAGTGCAAGGGAGTAGGGACAGAAGGGTTGTAGGAAACTTACCTGAGCTATATAGATCTTGCATAGGGTAGGAAACAGAGGTTGTGTGCCCTTGGGTAACTTCTACACCTGAGGTTCAGGTGTAAGGCCTGCTTAGGCCATACCTGGAGCAAGAGAATCTTGTTCCATCCCTAGTCTTTCCCCCAAGTAATAAGCAATGTCAGTCTACTCCTTGGGCGGGGAGGGGCCAAGAACATGAGCAAACACCTGCTCTATGCACAGATAAATAAGACCTGCTGAGAGGTGCCTGGGTGACACAGTCGCTTAAGTGGCTAACTTAATTTTGGCTCACATCATGAGCTCAGGTTTCTGGGATCCAGCCCTGCCTCGGACTCCATGCTCAGTGGGGAGTCTACTTGAGGATTCTCTCTCTCTCCCTCTCCCTATTCATGTTCTCTCTCTCTCTCTCAAATAAATAAATCTTTAAAAAAAGATCTACTAAAAACTGAGGATGAAACAACAACTCTCAGAAAAATTCTCCAGTAATCCATTCCTCACACTAAAATACAAGGTATTGTCAGTTTAGCACTGGTAGAATTTGAAGGCTATGATGCACTGAAGCTAACAAAAACAACAGTAAAATCAAACCCAGCTCACCTATACACTAGATTGATTCAGATCCTTACCCTGATGTCCTGGCAGAAACAGATGTGCTTATTTCCAGGCATAAATTTTATTTTCCTCTGTTTCTACTTTTAGACATAGTATCTAGTTCAATAAAAAATCAAAGATACACAAAAGAAGCAACACAAATACAACCAGACCTAGAGATTGTCTAGATGTTAAAACTATAACATAGGGATTTTAAGTAATTGATTAAAGAATCTAGAGGAAGAATTCCTGCCTTTATGGAATTTATAATCTAGTCAACAGAGACAGACAATAAGCAAAATAAATGCATAGTTTGTTAGATGGTGATGAGTGCTGTGGAGAAAAAGAGAAGGATGTGTTGGCGATTTGGGAGGGAGTAGAAGGAGAAGGTGACATTTAATAAATGACTTAAAGGAGATAAGGAAGCAAATTAAGAAGGTATCTGGAGGGAAAATGTCCAGGGAAGGGCAGGAGTGGGGGGTAAATAACAGTGCAAAGGCACTGAGGTGAGAGTGCACCTACATATACTGTGTGGTGATGTTTTCCTCTCTGGTGGTAGGAGCAGGCACTATTTCCTGTCCTGTGTGAGATACAGGTATTTTTTTTCTCATTACTTTTGACAGTTTCTCTTCTCAGCCTTAGATTGTTCCTTCACAGACATGTGCTGAACACTACTCAGCTGAAAACTTGAAGGGGACCTTTTGTAGATCTCTAGAATTTGTGCAGTGCTTTCCTTTGTTATACTTTGCCCTGTAAACTCTAGCTCTTTGACCCTCTCTAAACTTGCAGCTGTTTGTTCTCAATTCTCGGAGACTGCTGGTTCTGTTTGGGTTACTCCTCCTCACAGAACAGCCTAGAAATTCAGACAGTCAGGTGGGACAGTTGTAGAGCTTAAATCATTTGTTTCTTATCTTTTGGGAATCACTATTTTTATTACTTAAAGATTTATTTATTTATTTTAGAATTTGAAAGAGTGGGCAGTGGGGAGAAGCAGAGGGAGAGGAAGAGAGAATCATAAGCATTTCTTTCCTTTTTTTTTTTTTAAAGATTTGTATGTATATATGTATGTATTTATTTGTCAGAGAGAGAGAGAGACAAAGTGTGTGCATTTGTGCATGCATAAGCAGGGGGACTGGCTGGGAGAGGGAGAAGCAGGCTCCCCACTGAGCAAGGAGCCCTATGTGGGACTCAGTCTCAAGACCCTGGCATCATGACCTGAGCCAAAGACAGATGCTTAACCAACTGAGCCACTGAAGTGTTCAGTCTCAAGCATTTCTTGATGTCCATTATCTTGAAAAGCATTTCATATTTCTTTTTCTTTGTTTCAGGTTAGAGGGTAAATCTCATCCTGGTACTCAGTTTTGGCCGGAGGTGAAAGTCTCATCATTCAGTTTTTAACAGGAGCCCTCTAGCTGCTGTGTTAAGAACAGACTGAAGGTTGTCAGGGGTGGAAACAGGGAAACCCATTTGTAATTTTCACTGTATGTTATGGTCAAATAGATTGAGGACCATTGATCTCTCTCTATCTCTTCTTCCAAATTTTCAAATGTTTAATTTCGATTATTTAGTGGTCTCCTCTAAATTAAGTTTTTAATGCCTCCCATCCACTTACTCCCATATAGTCCATTCAGTTATTGTAAGTGGCCTTAGAGGAGGTTGGTGTAGATAGGGGCAAATTTCTTTTTCCTTTCTTTTTTTTTAAGATTTTATTTATGTATTTGAGAGAGAGTGAGCAAGCACAAGCAGTGGGGAGGAACAAAGAGAGAGAGAGAGAGAGAAGTAGACTCCCCACCCAGCAGGGAGTGCAATGTCTGGTGCTACATCCCAGGACTCTGGGATCATGACCTGATGGCAGACGCTTAACCAAATAAGCCACCCAGTCACCCCTTCTTTGTTTGTTTTTCTTCTTTTTTCCTTCTGGGACTATATTCCTTTAAGAATGACCTTCCTACTTTTGGCATTTAAATGTTCTTTTATGAAATTATGATGATGGATGATGGTGTTTGATTTTTTTTTTTTTTTACTGTCCTTTTTTACTTAATGTATATATATTTTTTCAGAACCAGTTTATGGTCTATGAAATCCGCCATAGTGAGATCCTAATTTAAATGGTTGGTCTTGAAATCAGGCTGAGTGGCAAGGGAAGTATTGGGTGAACCTGGAATATGACTGAGAGATCAAAGTACTGGGGTCCTCTAATAGCTCCCAAGTAAGGGACCAAAAGCCTGGAGAGAGGGGATGGGATTATGATTAGAGAAATTTTGTCATTTAATATCCTAAAGGTGAGGCATTTCAGAATGATGACAGAATCCATGGGGTAGCAATGTTCATAGAGATAAAAGGCATTATGAAAAATTTTATGCCTTGATCATTTTTTCTTTATTTGATGAGGGATATGGACTGTTGGGGCTAAACCAAGTATGTTTAGTACATCATTAAAACAAGAAAAACAAAAACAGATCTCTTTCCCTCTTGCTGACTTTTCGTGCAAATCTTAACTTAGGATAAAGTATGTATTTCCCCTCCACTACTGTCTCATCCTTCCTCACTGCTTTTTCTTCTTTAAAAAGATATTTTTAGGGGCGCCTGGGTGGCTTGGTAGGTTAAAGCCTCTGCCTTCGGCTCAGGTCATGATCCCAGAGTCCTGGGATCGAGCCCCGTGTCGGGCTCTCTGCTCGGCGGAGAGCCTGCTTCCTCCTCTCTCTCTGCCTGCCTCTCTGCCTGCTTGTGATCTCTGTCTGTCAAATAAATAAATAAACAAAATCTTTAAAAAGATATTTTTATTGGAGGTGTGCTGCGAGTTAAAACTATCACTTGAACTTAACTGCCAGCCATAGAGCTTACTGCCATTGACTTGGGGACAACTTTTTTTTTTTTTTAAATCTTAAAGAGGTGGTGCTGGGACGCCTGGGTGACTCAGTCAGCTAAGGATCTGCCACTCCCCCTGTTCATGCTCTCTTTCACCTCTCTCTCTCTCTCTAAAATAAATAATATCTTTTAAAAAATAAAGACATGGTGCCATATACCTTTGTAATAATAACTATAGTAGGAATTACTATAGGGATTACTTAGTAGGACTTCTAATTGTGTCTCCCGTTCTCTGCAGAGTAGAATCCTCACTCAGATTCTTCCCCCCCACACACATTAAAAGAAAATTTTTTCAAAGATTTAATTTTTTTGCTTGAGAGAGAGAGCATAGAGGAAGGGGGAGAAGCAGATTCTCTGCTGAGCAGCGAGCACAAAGCAGGGCTCAATCCCAGGACCCTGAGAATCACAACCTGAGCTCAAGGTAGATGCTTAACCAACTGAGCCACCCAGGCATACCCCATCCCCTAATTTTTTTAAGTCAGCTCCACACTTGGCATGGAGCCCAACTTGGGGCTTAAGCTCATGACTCTGGGATTGAGACCTGAGCTAAAATCAAGAGTTGGCCACTTAACCAACTGAGCCACCCCGACATCCCCACCTTAAAAATGTTTAATTTTTTATTGTTAAGCTGACCAGTGCTTATATAGGTAACTTGTAAGACACAAAGAAGTATAGAGAACAAAAATTCATAATCCAACATGTAGTAATAACCATTTTTTAAAATATTTTATTTATTTAAGTAATCTCCACACCCAACATAGGTTTAAACTCACAACCCCCAGATCAAGAGTTACACACTCTTCTGTCTGAGCCAGCTGGGCACCTCTAGTAATAACCATAATGTCCCTTATTATATGCTTTTGCTATCTACCATTGACCTCCTGCTGCTTTCTTATCTTATCTTTTTTATCTCATTAAAAATTCCCTGTAAACATTTTTTGGTTAATGCTAAATATTCCGGAGTCAGGATGTATCATAAATTACCCATTCCTTAATATCCTACTGTTAAACTTTTAGGGCTGTTCTCAGCTTTTTTATTTGTAAATAAATTTTCTGGATTCTTCAAATAGGCAGTTTAATCTGCATTTATTTGATACAAATTTATTTATTAGATACAAATAATGTTAAAGTGGCCATGTTGATACGTATATGTGTTTGTATTTATTTTCTTTCTTGAGTAGGCTTTTTGAAGTAGAATAATAGGGTTCAGTAATTTTTTTTTTTTTTAAGATTTTGTTTATTTATTTGACAGAGAATCAGAAGTAGGCAGAGCAGCAGGCAGAGAGAGAGAGAGGAGGAAGCAGGCTCCTGCTGAGCAGAGAGCCCGATGTGGGGCTCGATCCCAGGACCCTGAGATCATGACCTGAGCTGAAGGCAGAGGCTTTAACCCACCCAGGCGCCCCGGGTTCAGTAATTTTTCAAATGCTTTATACCTGTTTATATTTTTTGTGAATTCTGTTTTGATTTTTGTTTTTGTTTTATTTTTGGGACTTTGTGGATTTAATAATTTATATGAGCCCTTTATTAGAATTTCTAATCTGTCAATAATGATGTAGCACTTACTAAATATCAAGTATTATTCTAAATGCTTCTTATACATTAACTTTAGCCATCAGATATTTTTTAACAGAAATGTTAAAAATGTCAGTTTCCCATGGGGCACCTGGGTGGCTCAGTTAAGCATCTGTCTTTGGCTCAGGTCATGATTCTAAGGTACTGGGATGGAGTCCCGTGTCAGAGTCACTGCCCAACAGAGCCTGCTCCTCCCTCTCCTGCTGTCTGCCACTCTGCCTAGTTGTGCTATCTCTCTGTCGAATAAATAAATAAATTTTTTTTTTAAAAAAAGGCCAGTTTTCAAAACCTAACTAAAAGTTTAGCATACAAATATTTTTTTAAGATTTGTTTCTTTTAAAGAGAGAGAGGTTGTTGTGGGGGGGGGGAGGGGCAGAAGGCAAATGGGAGAGAATCCTCAAACCAACTCCCTGCTGAGCATGGAGCCCACGCTCCATTCCAGGATCAGGACCCCAGCTGAAACCAAGAGTCAGCCAGAAGCCCCCCCCCTTTTTAAAAATATTTTATTTATTTGACAGAGAGAAATCACAACTAGGCAGAGAGGCAGGCAGAGAGAGAAGGAAGTAGGCTCCCCGCTGAGCAGAGAGCCCGATGCGGGGCTTGATCCCAGGACCCTGGGATCATGACCTGAGCCAAAGGCAGAGGCTTTAACCCACTAAGCCACCCAGGCGCCCCCAGAAGCCCCTTTAATATATAAATTTTATCCTTCCCTCCTAGCCACTAATACTGAATACTAATAGTCTTTGGCATTCAAATATATTTAATGTGTTTATAGCCTCATGACATAATGTTGACCAGTACTCAGATGTTATATACAGTGTGTTTAATGGTTGTAACATTACCTCGGTCTATTAATTTTTTTTCCTACTGACTAGATTTAATATATATTTAAAGTTATTCACCACTTGTGAGAATTTTTAATTATTTGTGTCCTGTTTGCTTAGAAAAAGGATTTTGTGCAGTTTATAACAAATAAGACCTACAATGGGACTATAAAACATTAAAGATTAAAAAAACCTCAAAGAGGAAATAGGATAATTATACCTAAAATCTAGACCCATTTAGTAAACATAATTTAGTATTAAGTAGAGTTCTTCCTGACTTTTTTGGTAAAAATGAAATTCTGGCTCTTGGTGATAGCTCAGATTCATTCTTTTGAAAGTATGGCTTTTTTCCCCCCCTGTCACTAACCATTCCCTTTTAGTCAGCAAGTCTTTCATTTGGACCTTCACCCTAGAATTTAAGGTTTTTCTGTTTCACCCTATTTTTGTCTCAGTCTGAAATCAGGCTGTTGTACTAAGTGACCTTTTTAGTATCTGAGGAAATTCATGTATTTGCAGTTAAATTGACCCCTTTGGCTTTGGCTATGAAGAAATTCCCAGAGAGGATAATTCCCACGGTGGGCCCTAACCTTATGAACTATTTTAATATGGAGCTTCAAAAATGTAGATTTTTTTTCATTTTAGAGCAAGAAAGTGCTTGTTTTTCTGCCTTAATTGCAACGTCTCTTTGGAAAGACAAGATAGATTGGCTTAAGATGGAATCAAAAAGCAATGCTAGTGAGACTTGTATCATGAAGATGAAAAACAGAGAGCCAAAATCTGACCTTGTTAATCAACCAGGGATGGAGTGGGGGAGAACCTCAAAGATAAAATGGTGAGTAGCAGCAGTTAAAGGGAAAGGATGATTGGCTGAGGGCTTAGGGTCTGTAGCAAGAAGGAGAACACTGGTGCCCAAGTCAAGACCCTTAGAAGGGACCTTGTGACTCGGCACTAGAAAAGCCTTTGTGTAAAGTATTGCCAGTACTGATATTTGTCACCTGTTGTGTACTAGGTGCAGTGGTCATTGTTAGGGGGAATAAAAAAAAAAAAAAAAGCTATGTCCTTTTAGAGAGTTTCACTATTAGGAAATTTCACTAGTAGGAAAGATGAACATGAATGAATAATTCTATTAATAATTGCTAACATTTCCCATTGTCCCCAAGGATATAAACTCCATGAGAGCACAGACCATGTCTACTTTTATGTTTGGCACATAGTAGTTGTTTAGTAAATATTAACAGAAGAAATGAATTTGTTTAGACTTTCCCAGTTTACTGAGTGCCTTCATAGCTCATTTAGTATTCTACTTTTTTTTATTATTTTTAAGATTTCATTTATTTATTTAGTTGAGAGAGAGACAGTGAGAGCATGAGGGGGAGAAGGTCAGAAGGAGAAGCAGACTGCCCGTGGAGCTGGGAGACTGATGTGGGACTCAGTCCTGGGACTCCAGGATCATGACCTGCGCTGAAGGCATTTGCTTAACCAGCTGAGCCACCCAGGCACCCTAGTATTCTAGTTCTTGCTTCTGTTTATCCCCCTCTGTGATGTAAGATAATAGCAGTATCCACAAGAATAATAGTATAACATAAATTAGCAGAATAAATTCAATTAAATGGAAGTTCAAATACGAGATTATAAAGGAGGAAAAAATTAATTCTGGCTTGCTTAATTTACAGAAAGTCTCTCAGGACATGGCCTTTTAACCAGGTCATTTGAGGAGAATAAGGTTTTGATAAACAGAGTAGAGAAAACTAGAGCTTTTGTAGCCATATGAGTTGTTACATCTCTGTGCTGGATCTAGAGTAGCCACGTATTTTCAATCCCCTTCCTCTTTCCCTAGTGTTTTATTTTTTTTTTTCAAGGAAGGATCCTTTGGCTTTTCCACAACCCATCAGATGCTATTCCATCTCAATAGAGTTTATTTATTCATTGTTTATTTTCCTCTCTTACCCAGGGAACCCCTGATTTTCTATTTCTGGAAATGAAATATTTTTTCATGCTCGTTCTTTAGATTCTAACACAGAAAACTCAGGGACCTCCCCTTTCTGACAGGCTTATCGGTTAAATTTTCTGCTCATCTCTGTGCAGACATACACTTGTTTGAGAGAAGGTCGGGAAAAGAACAAGAGATGGAAAAGATTTTTAAAGTTTGATGTTTGGCAAAAGAAATAAATGACTTATGAAAGAGAAATTGGCAGGACTTCTTAAATAATTGGATTAGGGAAGCAAGGAATAGAAACGGTCAAAGATGACTAGAATCCATAGAATGGCTTTTTTTTTTTTTAATTTTATTTATCTATTTGACAGAGAAAGACATAGTAAGAGAGGAACACAAGCAGAGGGAGTGAGTGGGAGAGGGAGAAGCAGGCTTCCCACTGAGCAGGGGGTTTAATGCAGGTCTGGATCCCAGGACCCTGGGATCATGACCTGTGCTAAAGGCAGACACTTAACTACTGAGCCACCCAGGTATTCCCATAGTATGTGCGTTTTAAGTGCTAAAGCTCAGCACTTAATAGCCTCTCAACCTGGTTCCCCATCCCTAATACCTGGCTTACTCCTCGTTCAGCCACCTGTTCTTCCATGTTTATTTATCTAATTACCTATTTACTTTACTTACTTATCCAGTAATTCATAGTTTAACCCATTACCTTATTTTATTTGTGTAATACCACTTGCCAGTTTTTCAAGCTGTCTCCTTGTTTGACAGCCTTTGTCTTCTAGAGAAATCTTTGTGAGTGTTGGTCCTTGTCCACTGATTGCTAAGCCCCATTGCCCAACCTTCTTATTGTAACATAGTAAACTGAAATAGGTTAAATCTAAACTTGAAAAAAATAATAATGCTACTTAGTAAGATTGGATTGCTTAGAGACGTAGCGTTTCTGTATTCTAACTCCCTTTTTATGATGCAAAATGGATTCTTTCATAGTAGTTTTCATTCCTGGCTCTTCCTGAGCTGGTATCTAATGACAAACTAATAATGTACGAAGGCCTTATAGCCAAAAACCTATCCTAGACAACTGATCAATGTTAACATTGTTTTTTCTCTCCTCTTAGAACCAGGAACTAAACACTGATGTGTTTGGGTATTGTGAGGATGAAAATCATTAGATTATTTTTCAGAGAAGGCTTGTTGCATGCCATTCGTTTTGTTAAGCTGCCTTAACAACTGGAGTTCAGGTTTCAGTGAGATGAGGATATACATCCTGCTGTGTGAAAAATTTGGTATTATGTTTATTAATGTACCATCTGACATCTGAATTATCCTTTTGAATTTTACACATTTCCAAATTTCTTGGAAACTCCTGAGAATACATCTCAGATCCTAGTGAAAAGTCTAATAATTTCAGTTCAGTCCTTTCATACTCCAAGATCCACTCTTCATTCTTATTTTGGCATAATACCAAGGATATTGATATATGTTGGTTGCCAAATAAATGTAAAAATTCTGTTCCCTGAAAGTCATTGTAATTAGTAATAATAACTGTCATTTATTTTGAGTGCTTTCAAAGGAGACTCTGCCAGGCAACAATTTATCTTGATAATCTCACAACAACCTTGACAAGAGGTGGTGACTATTCTCATTTTACATTTGAAGAAACTGTGGCTTAGAAACATTTACTTCCCCAAGATGATCACACAACTAGAAATGAATAAAACTTGATTTATCACCTATGTCTCTGTGTGACTTCAAAGTTGGTCATTTTACCATAATGCTTGGCTGCCTCTATCATTTAATTTGATGGAGGCACTTATATGACACCCACATTGGGCTCATATATTACTAATAACCCCTCTGTATCACAGCCACACACATTCTTAGATTTCCTGGCTGAGATAACTTTGTATAATTCTGTTAAATTTCTCAAATTTAACTAATGGGGGTAGACAAATAGGAAGGGGATTTACAGTCTTTGTTTATTTGTAATAACCTAAGTAAACTGTAACCTGAATTTGTGGTTCAGAAGTTGAAGCCAGCAAAAATCTAATCTTAACGTGAGCAGCAACTTCGTGTGTGTGTGTGTGTGTGTGTGTGTGTGTGTGTTTGCCTAGAAAGAGCCAATTACTAATTATCTAATTGGAAGAAAGGGATGACCTATACTTATAAAAAGGATTAAGATGACTAAGTATGGGCGCCTGGGTGGCTCAGTGGGTTAAGCCGCTGCCTTCGGCTCAGGTCATGATCTCAGGGTCCTGGGATCGAGTCCCACATCAGGCTCTCTGCTCAGCAGGGAGCCTGCTTCCTCCCCTCTCTCTCTGTGCCTGCCTCTCTGCCTACTTGTGATCTCTCTCTGTAAAATAAATAAATAAAAATCTTTAAAAAAAAAAAAATGACTAAGTATACCAAACAGTCTGTAAGCCAGATGAGTAATATTCACAACAATTCTCTCAGAGAAGAGAGAGCTGTTGTGGTCAGGGAAGCTGCAAGTAATGAAATTCACTATTAGCACTAGATCACATAGGAGGAGCTGTAAGCATGCTGAGTGTTGTTACTGCTTCTCTGGTTCCTATTTAAGTTGGGGGGCTTTGTAAGGAAGACATTAACAATAAGAGAATGAGAGCAGGGGCGCCTGGGTGGCTCAGTGGGTTGAAGCCTCTGCCTACAGCTCAGGTCATGATCCTAGGGTCCTGGGATTGAGCCCCACTCCGGGCTCTCTGCTCAGCGGGGAGCCTGCTTCCCTTCCTTCTCTCTGCCTGCCTTGTTGCCTGCCTCTCTGCCTACTTGTGGTCTCTATCTGTCAAATAAATAAAATCTTAAAAAAAAAAAAAAAACCCAGAAGATGAGAGCAAATAGTGAAGGTTTATTTTGGCTTTATTTTTGTTTTTTACAACACCTGGAATAAAATGCGTTTTATTTTGTTTTTTAGGCATAATGATATCCACCCCTCAGTGAGAATTGATTCTCTTTGGTATTTTGTCATATTCGCAAGGGAAACCAGGGTCTTTATGTTTTGTTGTAGAGCAAGCGAAGAGAACTATACACATTTCAGTGTGGCTTCAATCTGTTGTATCCATTGAGTTTAATTAAACTGGGTGTATAAAAGAGCACTTGAAACTACAACATTTAGGTTGTAGTGAATAATAGTATTGTCACTGATCCATTGCTGTGCGTACTGCTCACTAAACATATCTTTTTATCCAGTAGTTCCTTAATTTTTTAAGTGTTTGTCCCTTTACTAGGATAAAGTAAGTTCTTTACTGATAATTTATGAAACTATTTTATATTTACCCTTAATGTCTGCTTTAGCTACTAAGAATGCACATTAAGTTACATAAACATTTTAGCAAATGAATTAAATGTCTTTAATTTTGGAAGTACTGAGTACAGAATGGAAAATGAGCAAAATTAGGTTTGGCAAGGGCATTTGAAGCAATGACTGTGGTAATTTTGATCATCTCTTAAGGGAACCAAGATATGAATGATACTAGAATAATAACCCTTTATATTGAGCTAAGTTTCTTTTTTATTTCTTTTAAAAATTTTTTAAAGGTTTTATTTATTTATTTGACAGAGAGAGAGAGAGATCACAAGTAGGCAGAGAGGCAAGCAGAGAGAGGGGGGGGAAGCAGGCCCCTCGCGGAGCAGAGAGCCCAATGCGGGGCTCGATCCCAGGACCCTGGGATCATGACCTGAGCTGAAGGCAGAGGCTTTAACCCACTGAGCCACCCAGGCGTCCCTTGAGCTAAGTTTCTTTTAGGAGTGGGGAGACATCTTAAAATTTACCATGAATTTTGGTTAAAGTAAGGAGGGCAAAAAGTGCTCATTTGATGCTGACCTATACATTAAATCAGGGACTTCTCTATTTCAGTAAATAGCCATGAGTAGCCATGGAAAAAGAAGTAAGCATGACCGGTCTGTGGTTCTCACTTGAACTGTCTGAAAAGCGGAGTTGGTTTTAATAGGAACTTCAAATGAGATTCTATAGGTGGGTCCTTCAGAATATTGTATGTATGTAATGTATTTCAGAATAATGTGATTTGAAGAGACAGCTAAGAGCCAGAAATTCTAACCATTTTTTAAAAGGTCCGTTAGCTAAACATATTTAATTAATTAGAATTCATTTTTTTAAGGTTTATTTATTTATTTGACACACAGAGAGATCACAAGCAGGCAGAGAGGCAGATGGGGGTGGGAAGCAGGCTCCCCGCCAAGCAGAGAGCCTGACGTGGGGCTCGATCCAAGGACCCTGAGATCTTGACCCGAGCTGAAGGCAGAGGCTCGACCCACTGAGCCACCCAGGTGCCCCTAGAATTAATTTATTTAGTTGACATAGAGTTTAAAATTAAATGTGAGTAAAGGAAACAGGTGGGGAAAGGTTTAGAATTGGAGGTTCCTAAACTGCCAGTGTAGGGAGTGGTGGAGACAGTACTACCTTCTTCCTAGTTTCACCTTAGGTGACCCTAATTACACTTCAATAATTCTGAGCTGGTTTTGAGAGCTAGTGAAGAGAGATTGTATTACAGCCTCGTAGTATGTAACTCAGTTTTGCTGGAGGTCACCATTCTCTTTAGTGTCATTCAGAGGTGAGGACTGTTTAATGGCAGGCAGCCTGAAGCTGCTGATAGCACAGAGGCCTTTAATGGTAAGCTTTGGGAAATATGATTCCCAGAAAGAGTGAAATATCATAAACTCTGTAGAGGGTGTGAGTTTCACCTATTATACAGTTAAAAGGTAATAAAGGACTAAAAAGGATCTTGCTAAGTAGAATTGAGAGACAATATAAACAGACTTTAAATATTTTTTTTTAATTTCAAAAGCAGTGTTTTATATTTTCAACCAGACTAGCAGTTGAAAATAGGTACCTTCTTTAAAGAGCTGGCATTTCATCTAAAAAAAATTACCAAGACAGCTTTCTGATACATAATTGACTATATTGTGGCAAGATATTTTTCCTCCCTGAACCTTTTTTTTAAATGAACAATTTTGAATATACAGAAAAGTTAAGAAAAGTAAAATGATCACCCACCACCTAGATTCAGTAATTGTTACGGTTTTGCCATATTTGCTTTGTTACATATGTGTATTTTATTTGTTTTGCTGAACAGTTTGGAAGCTTGAAACATTAAGATGTTTCTCTCCTAAACACTTGAAAATGCATTCCAAAAAAATGAGGACATTTGCTTATATAACCAAAATACCACTGATATACTACACAATAATTCCTTAATATCATCTGTTATCCATTTGTAGCAAAATATTTTGTTTGTTTCTCCATACACCAATAACTCTACTCCTCCCAGGGTCTTATATTTCTTTATCACTTTGTCATGAACCTGATGCTCTGTGAATCCTATGGATTCAACCCTGTTGCCTTGTAAACTTTGATCTAGTGTTAAAAGTTTAAAATTTCCCCAAGTTGGAAATTTGTTTTGGACTGTATTAATCTCTTTCTTGGTTGCATTCCTATTAGAATTTTACAGTATTAGAACAGACTGAGGAGAGACTTCTTTATTTTATTTTAATTTACTTTAATTTAAATTTTTAAAAAATATTTTGTTTAACTTGATAGGGAGAGAGAGATCACAAGTAGGCAGAGAGGCAGGCAGAGATGGGGGGGGGGGGAGACAGGCTCCCTGCTGAGCAGAGAGCCCAACGCAGGACTTAATCCCAGGACCCTGAGATCATGACCCCTGAGCCAAAGGCAGAGGCTTAACCCACTGAGCCAGCCAGGCGCCCCTAATTTTACTTATTTGATAGAGACACGGTTAGAGAGGGAACATAAGCAGGGGCGGGTGGCAGAGGGAGAAGCAGGCTTCCTGCTGAGCAGGGAGCTGGGTGCAAGGCCACTTAACCAACTGAGCCACCGAGGTGCCCCTGAGGAGAGACTTCTATGAACAAGTTCATTTCCCTTATTTTGCAGATGGCCACTTTGAAATGTTGGTTCTCTGGAGGAATAAGGAGTGCTAGATTGGGAAATGAAATATTTAGATTCTGGTTCCAGGTCTGTAATGAACTAACTATAAGTAAGTAACTAGGCAAGTCTGCAAAGAACTTACTTTCTCGGGGAGCCTGGGTGGCTCAGTGGGTTAAAGCCTCTGCCTTTGGCTCAGGTCATGATCTCAGGGTCCTGGGATCGAGCCCCGTGTCGGGCTCTCTGCTCGGCGGAGAGCCTGCTTCCTCCTCTCTCTCTGCCTGCTTCTCTGCCTACTTGTGATCTCTGTCTGTCAAATAAATAAATAAAATCTTTAAAAAAAAAAAAAAAAAGAACTTACTTTCTCTGACTTTCATTTTATTCATGTGTAAAGTGAGAGATTAATTTGGATAACATCTGACATTCTGTGAATTAGTGAATCTAGGGATTTTTGACTTGTAATTCCACACTATCTTACTACTTGCGTTCTACAGACTCTTGTCTGTGATACATAAAGACAGTCCTATATCTTTTTCTTTTTGAAGGTCCATGCCATTGCCAGGAATGAAAGATCACTTTGCACAAAGTGAATGCTGAAGTTGATACGTATATTCCTTCCAGAGGCTATTAATCGTAGAAGGGAATATAAGGAACTTTTGAACATAGAACCTTCAGTGGAGCAAAAAGTCAGGCAGAGGCTTAGATTCTTAAATTGAATTGCTCGTAATGCTGCCCTTGATGCGAATGATAATGAGAATGACAGCAAACATTTATTTACTTAGCACTAAATACAGTGCTAAGCACTTTAAATATATTAATTGAATGGATTAAGTGGGTTAATAAATGCAGAACACATAGAATAATGCCTAGTACATGATGTAGCTTTATAAGTAATAGCTGTTATTATCATTATTATTATTATATTTTTGTGGTGGTGGTTGTAATTAATCCTCACAGCAACCCTATAAGCTAAGTGCTATTTTTATCCATTTTGCAGAATGGGAAACTAAACACCAGAGGTTAAATCAAGAAATAGATTTCAAATCTCTAGTCTTTGTATAGTAAGTCTTCATTTGGTTAAGAATGCCTAGGTACATTGGGTAGCCAGGGAAGGCCCCTTTGAGGAGGTGACATTTAGGCTGAAATTGAAAGATAAAAAAGGAATGGATAAAAATGGGGAGGGGGTATGGAGAGGTGTGCCAGAAGTAGTTCTAGGTAGAGAGTAAGGCAGGTGCAAAGGACTGACAAGAAGAATGGATTTGCTAAGGTTCTCAACATAAACGTCACCTTCTCATTGAGTTCTTCTCTGAATACTCTAAAATTACACATCTATACACTTCTCCTTCTTATCTTTTTTATTTTCTCCTTAACACTTATCGTCTCACATACTATATAGTTTCTTTTGGTTCCTCTATTTCCTCACAAAATGGGAAATGAGCTCCGTGAAGACAGGGATTTTTGTCTGATTTGTCACTGAATCTAGAGCCTCTCTTAGGCCATCGGCCTTCTTTCAGCAAATTAGAAACAAGTCTCCTTCCCAAGAGACTGCAGCCCCATGCAAGGATCCGCAGCTTAGCTAGCAAAGCATAAATCTGGATGGTAGCCTCTTCCTACTTCCTTAGTTAGGAACCCTTACACAGGATGGAATTGAACACCTTTACACGACAGACCTATATGCATCCGTAGTACATACAGCAGTGTTAGCATGTAGCAGTCACTGACTAAATATTTATAAAATGATGGGCTAGTTTCCAGTGAGGAGGGGAGAGTGGTTATGAGATGAGAGGTAGGTGGAAATCAGATCTGGTAAGGACTTCTTTTTTTTTTTTTTTTTTTAAGATTTTATTTATTTATTTGACAGAGATCACAAGTAGGCATAGAGGCATAGAGGCAGGCAGAGAGAGCGAGGAGGAAGCAGGCTCCCCGCCAAGCAGAGAGCCCGATGCGGGACTCGATCCCAGGACTCTGAGATCATGACCTGAGCCGAAGGCAGCGGCTTAACCCACTGAGCCACCCAGGCGCCCCTGGTAAGGACTTCTAAGGGTTTATTTTTTGTTTGCTTTTTCCCCATAACAGCAGTCATCTGGGAGGTCCCTTGGAATACTTTTTTCTTTAAATCATGATAGTCTGTATTTTTAATAAGCAGTACAAATAATTTTGTGATAGAGAAAGACATAGGCCAGGTTAGTTTAAGTCCAGCTTTCAATAGTTTTGGACCTTGGCCTCAGAGATCTCTCTCCTGCCTACTTATCTCAACCTTGTCTGTTTGGCATTGCATTTTGCTTGGATATGTTGCATTACCATGTCCTATCAAGATCTGAGCGAGAGGCTTTGGAATAAGCTGTATACAAAATGACCATTTTTTCTTGTAACCTCTAATCCAGACACAATATGGTAGAGTTTTTTAGTCAGGGTTGTTGTGGAAAACCCAGAACCTATGGTCCTTGTGACTGAATAGTAAGTGTGTGGGGGAAACTGGGGTATCTGAACATTATTCTATTTAGGGAATTTCCCAAATGAACTAGTTAAGACCATCTAATTTTTTCATCAGCTTCCTCCCTTAACTCCCCAGAATACCAACCTTCAGTGATGTTATTTAGGGTTCCCTGTTCACTGTGGAAATGACAGCTGGAATCTTGGCATTGAATGACTATTTGAGCTTTCGTTTCTCTTTCATGCTGATTTTTTTTGGTACCCCAAGTCACATTTGAGAATTCAGTTTATCTCTGAGAGATATTTGTTGGCAGTTTTTATCTTACTGCCTTTCTCTTCAATGATACGATAACGATACAGCTTGAAAAAGAAGGAAACTGCAAAGGTTTATTGATGGAGTTCCTGGCCCACCATGCCGTAGGCCTAGCATGTGCATGCTTCTGATGAATCACTGCTGTTAATATTTAGTATTTACTGATTCTCACACCCCAGTATTGTGCAAAGCATAGAATCTGCCCAGGGGACTTAATAGCTAAATCACCCACTTGATCTGTTGGCTTTCTCCCTCCCTCATCTTTGTTGGTGGCTACAAGGAGGAATATGGGAGATATAAAACTGTAAGCAACAGGAAATCTAGACTATGTAGCTTTATTGCTGCCTGGAAAGTGCCTGGGAGTTCAGATGCAAGGATTTGATGCTCTTTGCAGCTGCCATAAATAACCTGCTTTCATTGGGGTGAAGATGAAATATTTCCACATGGTTGCTCAAGTCTCTTTTCTCTTTGCCTTGATGCTCCCTCCTTCTTTCTCTCTTTCATTAATTGCTTTGCAGTTGCTGATGCAATTAAAATGAGATGTGTCTGCAGCCTCTGTGGTTTGCTGTCAGGGCCCTCTCTCTAAGGTCTTCATCTTGCTGCTAGGGATGGGTGAACATCTGATTTTGAAGCAAGAGGAGGGAGGGACCTGTGGCTGTAGTTAAATGCGTTTTTCTAAAAGCAGCAGCTTGCAGAGCTACATTTCTCCTGACACTCTAATCATTTTGCCAAGCCAAGCCCTAGTCCCTTGTGCTGTTCATTAATGGGGTTTATATTTGGCAGCACAGTGTATAGAAATGAATCCTGCTGAATTGCTTTTGTTGGTGATATAGAAAGCGCTTTTCATTTTTAAATAGGTGAGAACAAGATGGAAACAGCAGTCTGAAAGTGCAGAAGAGTCAAAACCAAATCCACAGGTTTCCATGGAAAACAAGAACCTGATGTTAAGCAAACTGGACTGCAATACTTAGTCTATTTTGGGTCACTGGATAAGAATATACACTACACCTTCTATTATGTATGTCTCCCTCCTGACTAGCATTTACGCTTGACTCTGACTTCTGTTCCCTTTTGCTTGTCTTTGAAATTGCTGCAAAAAGCTCAGAGGATCTAACTACTGTGTTTCTACTTAGTTTCTGGTAGAGGAGGGTTGACTGCTTGCTTTACTGGTGCTGCTTGGTAATCATATAGCAGGTGGGTTGCTGTGTGACATGAATCTTTATCTGCTTATCTGTCTTCCAGACCCTTGTATGCATTTGCCACATTTATAGAGGGATTACACTGTCTGCCACAGTGATACTCAAACTTAAATGTACATCGGAATCATGTGGAGAGCATGTTAAAAAAGATTTTTAGGGGCGCCTGGGTGGCTCAGTGGGTTAAGCCGCTGCCTTCGGCTCAGGTCATGATCTCAGGGTCCTGGGATCGAGTCCCGCATCGGGTTCTCTGCTCAGCAGGGAGCCTGCTTCCTCCTCTCTCTCTCTGCCTGCCTCTCTGCCTACTTGTGATCTCTCTCTGTCAAATAAATAAATAAAATCTTAAAAAAAAAAAAAAAGATTTTTAGCCTCATCTCCAGAGATTCTGATTCACTAAATCTGGACTGAGGTCCATTTGTATTTTTAACAGGCCCCCAGGATGTGTTGATGCTCCCAATCTAGAGACAGTTAGAGTAGTACTGGTCTAGGGATAATGCCTTATGCATAACTAAGACTCAATACTTCTTTTTTTAAAAGATTTTATTTGTTTATTTGACAGACAGAGATCACAAGTAGACAGAGAGGCAGGCAGAGAGAGAGAGAGGGAAGCAGGCTCCCTGCTGAGCAGAGAGCCAGATGCGGGACTCGATCCCAGGACCCTGAGATCTCATCACTTGCAAATCATTGTGTCTTTCTCTTCTAAAGCCTCCTAGGTTTGTTAGTTTGTCATTTATCTATTTTAGTCATAGACTCTGGGTTACTTCTTATCATTTCTTAATTGGGATGTTTCATTCATTTACAGTTGTAATTATTGATGAGATTTTTGTCTGCCATTGTGCTGTTTTTTTCTATAAATCTTATCTTATTTTTGTTCCTCCACAACAGTCTTCTTTTATGTTAAAATAGATATGTTCTGGTGTACCATTTTAATTCCCTTGTTAACCCACTGAGCCACCCAGGCGCCCAAGACTCAATACTTCTTGATTTAATTTAATTTTATCTATCTATTTATTTATTTATTTTTAAAATATTTTTATTTATTTATTTGACAGAGATCACAAGTAGGCAGAGAGGCAGGCGGGTGGGGGGTTACCACTAAGCAGAGAGTCTGACATGGGGCTTGATCCCAGGTCCCTGAGATCATGACCTGAGCCCTAGGCAGAGAGGCAGGCGAGTGGGAGTTTACCACTAAGCAGAGAGGCTGACGTGGGGATTGATCCCAGGTCCCTGAGATCATGACCTGAGCCCAAGGCAGAGACTTAACCCACTGAGCCACCCAGGTGCCCTGATTTGATTTAATTTTTTAGTGATTAGTTCGCTCTTAGAATGTGATAGATTCCAAAGATTTTTATCTGCTTTTACTTTAAGCAAAGCTAATCTGTTAATTATATTATCCGAATTTTTTACTTTTAGCCACTCTCTCCCCACAGATCTCCTGTGAGATCATCCATGTTTATTGCTAGCTGTATATCTGTTGAGGTGTTTGATTCTGAGATGCGGAGATGTGGTTACCTTGAAATTTAAATAACTTAAACTTATGATGAGACAGCTGACCTGAAATTATATACCTGGTTTAACAGGTTCTAAATTGTTTCCTAAAATAGGGGAAATGTGTTTATTTCTTTGTGAAGTCTAATTTACTGAATTCCTTCACCCACCCTGGTTTGGTTAGGTCCCATTCTTTTTCAAAAGGTTTTTTTTTTTTTTTTTTTTTTGTAAGATTTTATTTATTTATTTGAGAGAGAGAGAGAGCATGAGAAGTGGGAGGGTCAGAGGGAGAAACAGACTCCCTGCTTGGCAGGGAGTCCGATGAGGGACTCGATCCCGGGACTCAAGGATCATGACCTGAGCCAAAGGCAGTCACCCAACCAGCTGAGCCACCCAGGTGTCCCTAAGAGTTATTTTTATTGACATATAATGTATTATTTGCCCCAGGGGTACAGGTCTGTGAATCATCAGGCTTACACATTTCACAGCACTCACCATAGCACATACCCTCCCCAATGTCCATCACCCAGCCACTCTATGCCTACCCTCACAGCCCCCCCAACCCTCAGTTTGTTTGTGAGATTAAAAGTTTCTTATGATTTATCTCCCTCCCGATCCCATCTTTTTTCATATTTTCCTTCCCTACCCCCCACAACCCCCTGCCCTGCCTCTCAAATTCCTCATATCAGAGAGATCTTATGATAATTGTCTTTCTCCGATAGACTTATTTCGCTCAGCATAATACCCTCTATTTCTATCCCCGTCGTTGCAAATAGCAAGGTTTCATTTCTTTTGATGGCCGTGTGGTATTCCATTGTATATATATACCACACCTTCTTTTTCCATTCATCTGTTGATGGACATCTAGGTTCTTTCTATAGTTTGGCTATTATGGACATTGCTGTTATAAACATTCAGGTGCATGTGCCCCTTTGGATCACTACATTTGTTTCTTTAGGGTAAATAGGTTAGATCCCACTGTGACTTGGCAGCAGGGACCAGTATTATTTTTTTTAATAGGCTTTATTCTTTTAGAATAGTTTTAGATTTATAGAAAAATTGAGAAGATAGTATAGAGAATTCCCATATACCTCATACCCATTTTTCTTATTATTAGTATGATACAGTTGTTATAATTAATGAGCCAATATTGGTATATTATAATTCTTATTATTAACGGAAGTCTTTATTTTATTAAGATTAACCTACTTTTCACTTTTTTGCTCCAGAATCCCATTTAGAGTCCCACATTACATTTAGTTGTTAACTGTCTTCAGGCCCCTCTTGGCCGTGGCCGTTTCTCAGACTTTCCTTGTTTTTGAAGACCTTCACAGTTTTGAGGAATATTGGTCAGGTATTTTGTAGAATGCTCCACAATAGGAATTTGTCTTATTGTTTTCTCATGGTAAGACTGGGGTTATCAGTTATTGGGAAAGTACCCACAGAAGTAAAGTGCCATTTTCATCACATTACATTGGCATACATATTATAAGCATGATTTATGACTTTGGATGTTGAACATGATCACCTGGCTAAAATAGTGCTTTGTCAGGTTCTTCACTATAAAGTTATTCCCCTTTTCTTCTCTTTCCATATTGTACCCTTTGGAGGGAAGTCACTGTATGTAGTCCACAGCCTAAAAGGCAGGGAATTTTGCTCTCCTTCCTTGCAGGTAGAGTATCCACATAAATTATTTGGAATTCTTTTCATGGGAGATTTGTCTCTTCTCATTTATTCATTTACTCAAGGCATTTATTTAGATAACACTGTGGACTCATGGGTATTTGTTTTATATTTTAGGTTCCAATCCAGTACTACTTTATTTTTTTGCTCATATTGTTCTGGCTTCACCCTTGAACTGAACCCTTTCAGTCAGTTCCCACATTACTTTGTTATATGATTGTGTGTGTGTGTGTGTGTGTGTGTGTGTGTGTGTGTGTGTGTACGGATGTGTGCATGTGTGCACCTATACAAATGTGCTTGTGTGCTTTATTTTTTAACACGTCCTCACTTTCTCGCACTGTAAGATGAGGTAGACTCATCTTGTATGCTTCTGGCCCTAATGCTTGAATCAGCCCATTTCTCCAAGGAGACTTGCTTCCTAATATTAGAGAATGACACTAGAAAAGAAAGATCTAAGCAGTAGGCATGCTTCTTGCTACTGTAGTGGGACCATTATTTTTAAATAAACATATTTTTCCCATTATTTTGTAACTTAGTATTAGTAAATAAAATTTTCATTGCTATAAATGTAAATATAGTTCTCACAGAGATTGAGGGTACATTATACATAATTTATATTGATCTTTCAAATACTTACTAATATTTTAGTACTGTTGTGTAGTTGTATGAAGTTAATCAAATTTCTCTTGGCCCTTAGTTTAAATCTCTCTTAGTCTGAGAGATTTTCCTAATACCAAGCCTTACTATTGTGTTTGAGAATTCTGGATTGATTGTAAGCATTGATATGCAGTAAGACATCAGGGAACCAAGGGAAGGCTAGAATGCCTCCTACTTACACAGTTTTCACGAAGTGGAAAAAGACAGAATTTCCTCTGAACACCAGTGATTTGAATATTGACTCCTTCAAGGATGGGTGTGGGAAGGGGAAGAAAGAAGAGGAGAGAAACAATGGCCTGTAATCAAAAAAGGAGATTTGATTCATGTTTATGAAATTTTTGGCAATGTGAAACTTTGGAGACAGAATAGGAATAATAACCATTGAGGAAATTATGTTGGTTCCTTAGGGAGGTTGATAATGAATTCCCTTTTCTTATTCAGGGTTCTTGTGTGCTGTTAATTACGTAAGTTACTGAGATCCTGGGCAGTATAAACCTCTGTGTGTTTACAAAAAGGTTTTGAGGTTTTAGCAAGGTAAACTTAATGATATAGTTGTTTTGCCAGTATTTGGAGTTTAAAGTCTAACCAAGCAAGCTGGTTTTACCGAACAGAGAAAATATAAATACAAAAAACATTACTTGATATATTTGAGAAGTTAATAAAATTGGAGACTAATCAAGATCAGGCAACTTGAGAAGCCAAAACCACAGGTTTAGTTTTGGGTCAAAGTTATCTACCGGGGGCACCTGGGTGGCTCAGTGGGTTAGGCATGTCACGATCCAGGGGCCTGGGATCAAGTATTGTGTCAGGCTCCCTGAGCAGCGGGAAGCCTGCTTCTCCCTCTTCCCTTGCTCCTCCCCCCACTCATGCTCTCTCTCTCTCTCTGTATCAAATAAGTTAATAAAATCTTTAAAAGAAAAAGTTATCTACTTCATTTATATCAGAACTCACAGTTGGGAAGATTTTGTTAATACCATTTATTCAGTGCCTACTTGCTGCTAATTTTATGAGGCTTTCTTTAGACATTAACACTAACTATAGGCTAGCTTAAATGTGTTTTAAATTCTGATACAGACTTCTGTAGTCAGGTGCATCTCAGTTTCTGTATTAATTTAGAAATCATCATCAGATTTTTTTTTTTAATTTGATTTATTTATTTGACAGACAGAGATCACAAGTAGGCAGAGAGAGAGAGAGAGGAGGAAGCAGGCTCTCTGCGGAGCAGACAGCCCGATGTGGGGCTCGATCCCAGGACTCTGGGACCATGACCTGAGCCAAAGGCAGAGGCTTTAACCCACTGAGCCACCCAGGCGCCCCCATCATCAGATTTTTGTTCTAAAAGTTAAAAAAAAAGTCAGGATACTGACTTGATATTGGATACAATATCAGACACATCACTGTCTAATATTGTATCCAAAAACAGGCCTAGAGGTTTTTGTGTTTGTGTTTGTGTTTTTTTTAAAGATTTATTTGTCAAGGGAGTTGGGGGAAATTGGAAGGGGAGGTGAACAAACTGAGCCACCGAGGTGTCCGTGTGTGTGTGTGTGTGTGTGTGTGTGTGTATGTTCGTGTTTAATTCAGCCAAACTGTCGGTCATGTATGAAAAGCTAGAATAAACTTGCAGTGTCTCAAAAAATGTACTTCTCATGCACCATTCTAGGAAGCTGGTGGAAGATGTTCTCCACAAAATAAAGGTTTAAACCAGGAAAGAGGAAGACATATGATGGAGTAAACAGGAAATCCAATCAACAAGAAAAGCTAGAAATAGATCCATAAATATAGGGAAAAAAACTGGTGGTTGCTATAGGGGTGGGGGGATGAGCAAACTGGGTGATGGGATTAAAATCTTAAGTACAGACCTCTAGTTACAAAGTAAATAAGCATGGGGATGAAAAATACAACATAAGGAGTATTGTAATATACTTATTATTGGTGATCATTTCATAATGTACATAATTGTTGAATCATTGTACACTGGAAGCTAATATCTACACAAAAAAATTTTTAATGGGCAAAATGTTTTTAATAAAAGAAAGAAAGGAAAGGAAGGTAGGCAGGAAGGCTAGGGGATTCCTCTAGATAGTGAATGGATTGCAGATAAACAATAATTTATCAGCACTAAATGGCCACCCAGCCTGCACTGGAGAAAGTTTGAAGGCTCAGAAGAGAGACTTCTTTAGAAAGATGAAGTAGAATACTTGATGGGTCTGAATGTCTTGAGAGGAAATGTAGACAATTGAGAAAATTTTTTCTGGGTTGAAATAATGGTAAATACATGGAGATCTAAGCAAATGAATAAAAAAGATAATGCTTACATAGGAAAAGCAAAAAGTTGTGCTGGAAAGGAAAAGGAATCATGGTTTACTATAGGGCTTAAATTTGAATAGGCTTACAAAGTCATTAAAATGTACACTGAACAGTGAACTAATCAAAATTTTAACTTTATTATAAAGGATAGTTGGATACAGGAAAAGAGAGATCTAAATCATCATCTTTCAAAGTGAGAAATCAATAGATAATTCCCAAAACTGAAAAATTAAGAGGTTAACAACAGGAGCATGTAATTTAGAAACATGGACATGAATTCTAGAATAATCACTTGAAAGTGATTGCAAGTGGTTTGCCTCTAGGGATTGGAAATGGGACAACAGAGGTGAGGGCTACGGCTTTTCCTTTTTTATTATTTATTTATTTATTTGGTTGAGAGAGAGAGAGAGCATGGAGGGGGTCAAAGGGAGAGGGAGAAGCAGACTCCCCACTGAGCAGGGAGCCGGAAGCAGGGCTCATCCTGGGGCCCCGGGATCCACAACTGGAGCTAAAGGCAGATGCCCAACAGACTGAGCCACTCAGGTGCCCCAGGCAACTGTTTTTCTTTTTTTTTTTTTTTTTAAGATTTATTTATTTATTTGACAGAGAGAGATTACAAGTAGGCAGAGAGGCAGGCAGAGAGAGAGAGGAGGAAGCAGGCTCCCTGCTGAGCAGAGAGCCCGATGCGGGACTGGATCCCAGGACCCTGAGATCATGACCTGAGCCGAAGGCAGCGGCTTAACCCCCTGAGCCACCCAGGCGCCCCAGGCTACTGTTTTTCTTAACAAACTTTGTAGAACTCTCATTTGTTAAATTATGTACATTTTTAACTTTGATCTCTTTTAAAAATAGGTGTATGCCTTAGAGGAAAATGTTAAAGGAGAAAATTTAAAGCACAACTGGAGATGGGGTGCTGAATGGCTTGGTCATTAACCCTCTGCCTTGGGCTCAGGTGATGCATGATCCCAGGATCCTGGGATTGAGCCCTGCATCAGGCTCTCTGCTCAGCTGTGGGAATGAATCCTGCTTCTCCCTCTCCCACACCCCAGACTTGTGTTTTCTCTCTCTGTGTGTGGGTGTGTGAAATAAATAAAATCTAAAAAACAAAAACAAAACACAATTGGGGTGCCTCAGTGAGTTAAGCCTCCAACTCTTGGTTTTGGCTCAGGTCGTGATCTCAGAGTTGTGAGATCAAGCCCCGTGTTGGGCCCTCCTGGGCATGGAGCCTGCTTAACATTCTCTCTCCCTCTCCCTCTAAAAAAATAAAATAAAATAAAAAATACATACCTACATAAATACACACACAAGCAGTTGGGATACCTGGCTGGCTGAGTTGGTAGAGCATGCAACTCTTGATATCAGGCTAATGAGTTGGAGCCCCACATTGGGTGTGGAGTCTACTTAAAATAAAACAAGGGGCACCTGGGTGGCTCAGTGGTTAAAGCCTCTGCCTTCAGCTCAGTTCATGATCCCAGGGTCCTGGGATGGAGCCCCACATCATGTTCTCTGCTCATTGGGGGCCTGCTTCCCTTTCCTCTCTCTCTGCCTACTTGTGATCTCTCTCTCTGTCAAATAAATAAACAAAATCATTTAAAAAAATAGTTCTTTTTAAAAAACCACACAAGGGGCACCTGGGTGGCTTGGTGGGTTAAAGCCTCTGCCTTCAGTTCAGGTCATGATCCCAGGGTCCTGGGATCAAGCCCCACATCGGGCTCCCGGGGTGAGGAGCCTACCTCCCCCACCCCACCCCTCTCTCTGCCCCTCTCTGCATACTTTTGATCTCTGTCAAATAAATAAATATCTTAAAACACACACACACACACACACACACACACACACAATTAGTTACTGTCCAACCAATTTTACTGTGTTAAGAATCTTAGTTCATGGGGTTCAGTGGGTTAAAGCCTCTGCCTTTGGCTCAGGTCATGATCCCAGGGGTCCCGGGATTGAGCCCCGAATCGGGTTCTCTGCTCAGCAGGGAGCCTGCCTCCCCCTCTCTCTGTGCCTTTCTCTCTGCCTACTTGTGATTTCTGTCTGTCAAATAAATAAATCTTTAAAAAAAAAAATCTTAGTTCACTACCTAGATCTTTGTCCACATTTCTGTTTTATCAATTAATTTGCTTTTAGCTGCAAGTAACAGAAACCTTTTCTTAGGAATGCCTGCGTGGCTCAGTTGATTAAGCATCTACCTTCAGGGGCACCTGGGTGGCTTGGTGGGTTAAAGCCTCTGCCTTCAGCTCAGGTCATGATCCCAGAGTCCTGGTATTGAGTCCCACATTGGGCTCCCTGCAGAGCAGGGAGCCTGGGGAGCCTGCTGCTCTCTCTCTCTCTTTCTACTGTTACCCCTGCTTGTGTTCTCAAGCGCTCTCTGTCAAATAAATAAATAAAACCTTAAAAAAACAGAAAACAAAAAACACGGGGCACCTGGGTGGCTCAGTGGTTTAAGCCTCTGCCTTAGGCTCAGGTCATGATCTCAGGGTCCTGGGATCAAGCCCTGCATCAGGCTCTGCTCAGCGGGGAGCCTGCTTCCCCCTCTCTCTGCCTGCCTCTGTGCCTACTTGTGATCTCTATCAAAAAATAATAATAATAACAAAATCTTAAAAAAAAAAAAACCCACAAACCCTTTTTAAATTTTAAATAGCTTGATAAGGAGATTTTTTTTTATCAGTCATCAATCAATTTCAGAGGTAGGTCAGGTTTGGGATTTTTTGTTGTGGTTGTGGTTTGTTTGTTTTGGATAAGGCAGTGGCTACAGCTTTAGAAATATTTTGTCTAAATACCACATGAAGTTAAGAAGGGAAATCTTCTGTTTCTTAGGAGCAAGGAAACCTTTCCCAGAAGCTCCCAGCAGACTTTTATTTTCATATCTCTTTGACCATTAGCTGGGTCATAAACCCTCTTTATACTAGGCACTGACTGTATTTGACTGATTGTCTCAGATGAAATGGATCTTAGGAGTCAACCATAAGGTCTGCTATGCCAGTCATTGCCCATTAAGTACTTACTGAAAACCCACTTCTCTTTCAAGAAGCTTTACTGCTTAGAAGAAGAAAATGAGTGGATAAAATGACCATGAGTATGAACAGTGCCAAGGTACTCAGTAAATATTTATTGAATGAATTAGAAGAATGTAAGTAAAACTTTTAGACATAGATAGAAATACTTTAGATTTTTAGATTTAGATGACTAGGGAAAATACATGCATTTAAACTAGACCAGGAAGCTCCTTGAAGAAGAAGGAAAACTTAAACTACTGTTTACTCATCAGCTGGTCATAGTGCTGTCCTGTTAGAATAAATACACCTTTGTCATTTGGTGTGCTGGTTTAACCAGCTTGGAGAAGGGGGCAGTTTTTGTTTGTGGTGTTTACCAGTTTCCACAGCATAAATAATCTTACCCTGGTCAATTTCAGTGTATCAGCATGGAATCAGTTACCTTGCACGGTTAACTTATAACATCACGATTTTTATTTCTAACATACTAAGATAACATACTGATAAAAGCAATATTTAGCTTTTTTTAGCCTTGTAAATGTTGAATGCTAAGACCTAGATTTTTAATATAAGGTAGTTGGTTTTGGTGTTTTGGACAGTGGTATGTTGGAGAAGATAATTTTAAGATTCTAGTAAATCCTGTTCTTTGAAGACTTTGAGAAATGAAAAAAGCCTTGCTGTTAGCTTTAGGTGCTAGATGAAATGTTACTAGTCCAGTTTTTATGGAGTGCAAACTATGTGCTCAGTGCTATAAAGGCAAAAGTAGGGCACCTGGGTGGCTCAGTTATTAAGTGTCTGCTTTCCACTCACGTCATGATCCCAGGGTCCTGGGATTGATTGCTGCATCGGGCTCCATGCTTATTGGGAAGGCTGCTTCTCCTTCTCCCACTTTCCCAGGTTGTGTTCCCTCTCTCATTGTGTCTCTCTCTGTCAAATATATAAATAAAATCTTTATATATATATAAAACAAATAAAATAAAAATTCTCTAATAAATAAAATCTTAAATAAAAACAAATGAGCAACAGATATATTTTATTTTTATATATAAATTAAATATATAAATAAAATCTATATATATATAAAATTTATATATGGCTCCATTTATATAAAATGAATAAAATATATCTGTTGCTCATTTGTTTTTATTTAAGATTTTATTTATTAGAGAGAGAGAGAGTGCTCATAAGCAGGGGGATCAGCAGGCAGAGGGAAAAGCAGGCTCCCTTCCAACTAAAGAGCCCATTGTGGGGCTCGATCCCAGGACCCTAGAATCATGACCTGAGCCAAAGGCAGATGCTTAACCTACTGAGCCATCCAGGCATCCACTTTACTCATTTTTCTATTTAATTGTTTGTTTTTCTTAATGATTTGTAGGAATGATTTATATAAACGATAGGCATGAATCCTTCATTTTAAGGTTTTTTAAAGACTATAATTCTAGTCTCTATGGGGGATGGATTGGAAAAAGGAGAGACCATTGTCAGCTTGGCAATTGTGCTGTTTTTTTCTATAAATCTTATCTTATTTTTGTTCCTCTGTTCCTCCACAACAGTCTTCTTTTATGTTAAAATAGATATGTTCTGGTGTACCATTTTAATTCCCTTGTTTCTTTTAATATTTTGAGTTATTACCTTAGTGGTTGCCCCAGGGATTACAGTTAACATCTTAATTTATAATAACCTAGTTTGGATTAATGCCAATTTAATTTCGGTAGTATGCAAAAATTTTATTCCTGTACAGCTCTGTTCCCTCCTCTCTCTTATGCTGTTATTGTCATACAGATGACATCTTTATTTTTTTTTTAATATTTTATTTATTTATTTGACAGACAGAGATCACAAGTAGGCAGAGAGGCAGGCAGAGAGAGAGAGGAGGAAGCAGGCTCCCTACAGAGCAGAGAGCCCGATGTGAGGCTCGATCCCAGGACCCTGGGATCATCACCTGAGCCAAAGGCAGAGGCTTTTACCCACTGAGCCACTCAGGCACCCCCAGATGACATCTTTAAATATTATCTGCTCATCACCACAATTTATAATTATTGCTTTGTGCAGTGTCTTTTATTTTTTATTTTTAAAAAATGTTATTTATTTATTTGATAGGGAGAGAGAAATCACAAGCAGGCAGAGAGGCAGGCGGAGGTAGGGTGGGGAGTAGGCTCCCCGCTGAGCAGAGAACCCCATCTCAGGACCCTGAGACCATGACCTAAGCCGAAGGCAGAGGCTTAACCCACTGAGCCCACCCAGGTGCCCCTGTGCAGTGTCTTTTAAATCAGATAAGAGAAACAAAAAGTTACAAGAAATACATTTATACTGTTTTTTTGTATTTATCTACTGTGTTAGGCAGAGTCATTACTCTCCCCTAAAAAACAATCTGTCATATTAATTCTCAGAACATGTGAATATGTTATGTTGCATAGCAAAAGGGATTTTATAGATGTGATTAAATTAAGGATTTAGAATGAGAGAGATTAGCCTGGATTAAATCAGTTAGGCTCAGGGTGCCTGGGTGGCTCAGTCCTTAAGCAACTGCCTTTGGCTCAGGTCAAGATCCAAGGCCTACGTCGGACTCCCTGCTCTGCTTAGAAGCCTGCTTCTCCCTTTCCCACTCCCCTTGCTTATGTTCCCTCTCTCACTGTCTCTCTCTCTGACAAATAAATAAAATCCTAAAAATAATAATAATAAAAAAAAACAGGCTCAGTATAATCACAAGGATCTTTATAAGGGACGGAGAGAGACAGGAAAGTAAAAGAGACAGATTTAAAGGTGCTATACTGCTGGCTTTGCAGATGGAAGAAGAGGCCCTGAGCCAGGGAATGTAGGCACCCTCTAATGGAAAAAGCAAGAAAACAGATTTTTCTCCCAGAGCCTCTACATAGAAATGCAGCCCTGCTGACATAATACAACTATGGAGTTAACTTCACTGGTGTTCTTTATTTCTTCCTGTTGATTTATGTTACTGCCTTGTGTCCTTTTGTGTCAGCCTGAAGATTTCTCTTAGCATATCTTGTATGGGAGGTATGCTAGCAATGAATTCTGGTTTTGTTTACCTAGGAATATCTTACTTTCTCCTAGTTTTTTGAAGACTAGTTTTGCTTCGTATAGAATTCAACACTCAGGGTGCCTGGGTGGCTCAGTGGGTTAAAGCCTCTGCCTTCGGCTCAGGTCATGATCCCAGCACCCTGGGATCAAGTCCCGCATTGGGCTTTCTGCTCAGCAGGGAGCCTGCTTCCCCCTCTCTCTGACTGCCTCTCTGCCTACTTGTGATCTCTCTCTGTCAAATAAATAAATAAAATCTTTAAAAAAAAAAGAATTCAGCACTTAGCCAGGCAATGACACTCTGGTTTAGCCTTCACTTTCTTCTTGTGCAAACTCAACCAAAGTGAGAATTTAGAGCCTTCTCAGGCCATTTCTAAGCATGTGCTTAGCCCTGGGCATGCACATAGCCTTCTGCATGCATGTGGACATCTTGATTGCCAGGATCACTTCAGAACTTTTCAAAGCCCTTGTGGACATCAACTTCCCTAGCTTTCTTTTTAAGCTCTTTGGATAGTCTATTATTTGCCCTGAATGTTATCCATTGTCTCAGGCAGCCACAAAATTAAACACGTGCCTGCAGATATTTTCAACAAATATTCCCACTACCAACGAAAAAACTTTTCATGATGAGCAAACTCTAAAGTCTGGTCAAATACAGACAAACTTAAAAGTTTGGCCATGTTACAAGAAAGGCCATGTCATGAGAATTCTTTGGAAATGAAGCTTAGAAGGAGCCTCAATCGTGTGCTGCCCCTTCAGTGGTTGTCAGGCTGCTGCTATTAACTGGGATTGTAGGCTATTGATTTTTTTCAGCCCCAAGGATAGGAATAGGGCAAATTAAGATGCCACAAAGCCCACTGTTCTTACTGAGATTCATGATCAGTTTGAATCTCAATATGTGATGTGAGCTGTTTTTTTAAAAACTAAATGCTCTTCATTTGCTGCAGGTCTTTGGTTAATTTCCAGAATTCTGAAATACTTGATTCTGATGACTTTTGCCAGTTTTCCTATTGCTTTTATGGAGGATGGAATTTTCAGAGAGATCCTTGCTCTGCCATTTTTGCTGATATTTCCACCTTTGCCCCCACCATTCTTTAAAGGTTTTAATTCCTGGCCCTCAGTCATTATCTTCATCATTGTTCCTAGACTTAATCTTGACAAATTACTTGCAGACTCCTGACTTAAAACGAGTCAGTTAGAGGTATATTTCTTCTATTTTCTTGATTTCAAGAATCCTATTCTCCGACTATCTTCCCCTCCTTTTTTCTAGTCTCAACTGTATTAATTCCTTAACCTCACCACCTTTTACACTGTACATCTTACTTTTTTCAGATCTTTACTTCCCTCCTTACCATTACCTCTTCAAATTATAATTAATTCCTTCTATACGTATTTTTTTAAAGATTTTATTTATTTATTTGACAGAGAGAGATCACAAGCAGGCAGAGAGCCAGACAAGAGAGAGAGGGGGGAAGCAGGCTCCCCGCTGAGCAGAGATGCCCTATGTGGGGCTTGATCCCAGGACCCTAAGACCATGATCTGATCCAAAGGCAGAGGCTTAACCACTGAGCCACCCAGGCACCCCGCTTCTATACATTTTAAAATAACTCATTGACAGAACCCTGACCATGGTTAAATCTGACTTTTGGCTTCCTGCATGCTTGCGTGTATGCATCTAAAGATGGCTGGAGAAAACCACACAACTATTCTGCCTGTTCTCACTGTATTTTTTTTTTTTAAAGATTTTATTTATTTGACAGAGGTCACAAGTAGGGCCTCCGTTCTCACTTTTAAGTTCATGTTCCTTAGCCTTAAATGGGCCTTTAATACTTAACAGCAATCCTATTACATTTCCTGACTATTCAGTTTTTCATACCTTCTCCTCTGCTCAAACTTGCAGCATCCCTCTTCCATCCTCACTTCCACTCTGCTTGCTGTTTCCCTGGAAAAACAGAAGTAAGGACTTCCATCCATTCTATACACCTCTTTCCATTTATTTTTACTCACATGTACCCATTTGTCTTTGCCCATGAGCTGCTTGTGTTCCTATCTAGAACTAATCTCTCCTCTTATGCACAAAATGTTCTTCTTGTCTATTCAGGGACTTCACTCCAGCATTTCTCCTTTTCTTCAATTGCAGAATTACTTTTTTTCCCTGTGCATAGGATCACTCTCATCAGTAGCAAACATGCATCAGATTTCTCTAATCTTTTAAAAACAACCTCTCTTGGGGTGCTGGGTGGCTCCATCATTAAGCATCAGCTTTCAGCTCAGGTCATGATCCCAGAGTCCTGGGACTGTGCCCTGCATCAGGCTCCCTGATCAGCGGGAAGCCTGCTTTTTCCTCTCCCATTCCCCCGCTTGTGTTCCCTTTCTCACTGTGTCTCTCTCTGTCAAATAAATAAAATTCTTTAAAAATAAAAATAAAAATAGCCTCTCTCAGTCACACATGTTCACCCAGAAATTGCCATATTTCTCTGCTCCCTTTAGCTCAGCTTCTCAGAGAGCAGTCTGTACACCATTTATAGACTCAGTGATGGTCTATACAACCATCTCATCCCTTTCCTCCCTTTTTCTCCTAAACCAGCTCTAATTTGGCTTTTGTCTCTGCCATTCTACAAAAACTGGCCTTGTCAAAGTCACCAGTGACTTCTCCATTGATAAATCCAATGATCAGTTCTCAATTTTTTTTACGTAATAACTTTCTTGAGATATAATTCACTTGCCATAAAATTCACCTTTTAAAAATAATAGGATTTGGAGGATTTTAATGTATTCACAGAATTATGCAGCCATTTACTATTGTCTAATTTTAAAGCATTATTATCACTCCAAAAAGAAGCCCTGTACTTATCTGCAGTCACTCTACATTCCTTTGTTCCCTTAGCTTTTGGAAACCATTACTTTTCATGTCTGTGAATTTGCCTATTCTGGACATTTCATATAATGGTGTCACATAATATATGGCCTTTGTGCCTGGCCTCTTTAACTTAGCATAACGTTTTTTAATGGTCATCCATTTTATAGCATGCATCTGTATTTTGTTCCTTTTTATGGCCAAATAATGTTCCATTGTATGGATACACATGCTACATTTTGTTTATCCATACACCAGTTGATGGATGTATTTGAGTTGTTTTTACTTTTTGGCTGTTTTGACTCATGTTACTGTGAACATTCAAGAACACATTTTGTATGGACATGTATATTTGGTTCTCTTGGGTATATACCTAGAAATGGAATTGCTAAGTCATACGGTAACTCTGTTTAACATTTTGAGGAACTCCAAACTTTTTCCCAAGTGGCTGCACCAGTTTATAGTCTTACATGCGGTGTAGGAAGGTTCCAAGTTCTCTACACCCTCACCAACAGGTTTTTTTTTTTTTTAATTTTTTAAAGATTTTATTTATTTATTTGACGGACAGAGATCTGAAGTAGGCAGAGAGGCAGGCAGAGAGAGAGAAGGGGAAGCAGGCTCCCAGCTGAGCAGAGAGCCCGATGCAGGGCTCTATCCCAGGATCCTGGGATCATGACCCCAGCTGAAGGCAGAGGCTTAACTCACTGAGTCACTCAGGTGCCCCTCACCAGCAGTTTTTAATCTTTATATTTTAGCCATCTTCAAGAGTATGAAGTAGTATCACATTGTGAGTTTAGTTTCCTAATGACTAATGATTCTGAGAATTTTTTTTTTTAAAGATTTTATTTATTAGAGAGGCCACAAGAGAAAGCACAAGCAGAGGGGAGAGGGAGAAGCAGGCTCGCTGTTGAGCAGGGAGCCTGATGTGGGACTCATTCCCATAACCCTGAGACCATGACCTGAGCCAGAGGTAGATACTTAACCAATTGAGCCACCCAGATGCCCTTTTGAGCATCTTTTCATTGTGTTTTTTGGCCATTTATATATTTTCTTTGGAAAAATCAGTGAAGATTTTAGGAAAAGAGAATCAGTTCCGGTCCTTTGCCCATTTTTAATTGGGTTGTCTTTTTATTGTTGTAAGAGTTTTAAAAATATATTACTTTTTTTTTTTTTTTTTAAAGATTCATTTATTCATCAGAGACAGAGAGTGCACACAAGTAGGGGGAGCAGCAGAGGGAGAGGGAGAAGCAGGCTCTCCGCTAAGCAGGGAGCCTGATGTAGGGCTCAATCCCAGGACCCCAGGATTGTGACCTGAGCTGATGGCGGACACTTAACTGACTGAGCCACCCAGGCACCCCTAAAATATATTCTTTTTCTTTTTTTTTAAAGGCTTTATTTATATATTTGACAGACAGAGATCACAGTAGGCACCGGGCGGCAGAGAAGCAGGCTCCACTGCTGAGCAGAGAATCCGATGTGGGGCTCGATCCCAGGACTCTGGGATCAGGACCTGAGCCGAAGGCAGAGGCCTAACCCACTGAGCCACCCAGGCGTCTGGGGATACCACATTCTTCTGATTTTTTTTTTTTCCTCACCTTAGTGTGTGCTTCACCTTGGTCTCTTTTGCATCTTATTTTAATCTCTCCAACCTCTAAATATTGAAGTGCCCCTGGGCGCAGTTCTCAGACTTCTTGTTCTATCACACCACTGTTATCTCCTCTGCTCTCATTTATATGCTGACAGTTTCAAAATTATTATCAGTCTCATATATTCATCTGCTTTCTTGACATTTTGACTTAGATATCTGATAGACATTTCAAACTGATTTGTCTAAAACCAAACTCCTGATTTTTTTTCTCTAAAACCCAATCCTCCCTCAGTCTTACTCATCTCCGCAAATAACAATCCCAGATTTCTATTTCTCTGGGCCAAGGAATCATTCTTGACTCCTCCTCCTGTCTGTCCCCACATTCAGTCCACTAACAAATCCTACTGGCTTTATCTTTAATGTATTTAGGATCCAACCTCTTCTCACTACCTTCACTGCTACCAGCTGGTCCAAACCACTGTTTAACTTCTGGATTATTTTAATAGTTCTTAACTTGTCTCCTTGTCTTTAGTGCCCTATAATCTTTTCTCAGTGTAGCAGTGAGAGTGATTCTTTTAAAACATGTCAAATTATTTCACTCTTCTACTTAAAACTGTGTTGTGGCTTTCCATATCATTCAGAAAATCTCAAAGTTCTTCTAGCCCCTATATTTAGTCTGACTTCCTTTATTCTCTTCTCTGCCTCTTTCACTCATTTCCTGTGGAACTAACTTCCTTAATATACCTCAGATGCCTCAGGCATATTCCAACCTTTTGGTCTTTGTGGGTGCTCTTCTTTCTGCCTGCAATGCCCACTCTTCTGCATGGCTTCAAAGACTGTGCCATGCAGAGCCATACTGGGGCCAGAAGCAAAAGGAAAAATCACTAATAACAATCCAGTCGGTCTTTATTTAAGGTATTTATTTATTTATTTATTTGACAGAGATAGATCACAGATAGGCAGAGAGAGAGGGGGGAAGCAGGCCCCCTGCCGAGCAGAGTGCCCCATGTGGGACTCGATCCCAGGACCCTGGGATCATAACCCGAGCTGAAGGCAGAGGCTCAACCCACTGAGCCACCCAGGCGCCCCTTTATTTAAGTTTTGATGTTTTGTTCATTGTGGGCTTTGCCTTAATTTTGAGCTTTAAAAAATATTGCATTAAGATATCATTTATCTTGGGGCGCCTGGGTGGTTCAGTGGGTTAAAGCCTCTGCCTTTGGCTCAGGTCATGATCCCAGGGTCCTGGGATCGAGCCCCATATTAGGCTCTCTGCTCAGCAGGAAGCCTGCTTCCCCTCACTCTGCCTGCTCTCTGCCTACTTGTGCTCTCTGTCAAATAAATAAAATCTTTAAAAAATAAAAGATACCATTTATCTTGATTACTGAGTTTTTTGGGTACTTCTTTAAATATTTCCACATGAGGTGAATACTTTTTGTCCCTCCTTTACTTACTTTGCATCACTTTGCTCAAGAAAGTACGACTGGGCGGGGGCGGGGGGAGCACCTGGTTGGCTCAGTCGTTAAGCATCTGCCTTTGGCTCAGATCATGATTCCAGCGTCCTGAGATAGAGCCCCATATTGGGGTCCCTGCTCCCCTGTGTTGTGTTCCCTCTCTCGCTCTCTCTGTCATAAATAAAATCTTAAAAAAAAAAAAGTAGGAATAGAAAGAAATCTCTTCCTGATAGAGAGTATCTACGATAAATAGCTAATATCATAGCTAATGGTGAAAAACTGAATGTTTTTGCCTTAGAATAAAGACCAAGAGGGGCGCCTGGGTGGCTCAGTGGGTTGAGCCTCTACCTTCGGCTCAGGTCATGATCCCAGGGGCCTGGGATCGAGTCCCACATAGGGCTCTCTGCTCAGCAGGGAGCCTGCTTCTCCTCATCTCTCTCTCTGTCTGTCTCTCTGCCTATTTGTGATGTCTCTCTCTGTCAAATAAATAAATAAAATCTTTAAAAAAAAAAAAAGACCAAGATAAGGATGTTTTCTCTCACTACTTCTGTCCATCATTACACTGAAGGTTCTAGCTAGTCTGATAAGACCAGAGAAGTAAGTAAAATACATATATATTGGAAGGGAAGAAATAAAACTGTCTTTATAGATGATATGATCATCTATGTGGAAAATGAGAAGAAAGCTACAAAAAAAATGCTGTTATGTGAGTTTAGCAATATTGCAAGACAAATTCAATGTTTAAAAATCTATTGTATTTCTGTATACTGGCAATCACATTGAAATTTTTTAAATACCTCTTATAATAGCATCAAAAGTGTTACATAGTTAGAAGTAAACCTGAGAAAAGACGTGTGAGACCTCTGTAGTAAAAACTACGAAACATTACAGAAAGAAACAAAGTTCTAAATAAGTGGAGAGCTTTATTATCATGTTCATGGATATCAACATGGATATCATGTTGAGAGACTCAACAGTGTTACAGTGTCAGTTATCCTCAAATTGATTGATAAACCAATTAGCCCTAATTCTTAGCAGACTTTTTTTTTTTTTAAAGATTTTATTTACTTGACAGACAGAGATCACAAGTAGGCAGAGAGAGAGAGAGAGAGGAGGAAGCAGGCTCCCTGCTGAGCAGAGAGCCCGATGTGGGGCTCGATCCCAGGACCCTGGGATCATGACCTGAGCTGAAGGCAGAGGCTTTAACCCACTGAGCCACCCAGGCGCCCCTCTTAGCAGACTTTTTAATAGAAAGTGATAAGCAGGTTTTAAAATTCATAAGGAAGTGCACTTATACTGCCTGACTTCAATTCCTATTTTAAATCTATAATGATTACAACCATGTAGCATGGACATGGAGATAGCCAAATATGTGGATCAATGGAAAAGAGTCCACGACTTGACCTATACATACATGGTCAGTTGATTTTCCTATAGAAGTGTAAAGGCAATTCCACAGAGAAAGGATAGCTTTAACAAAGGGTACTGTAACTATTGGATATCCATGTTCCAAAAAGTGAAGTTCTATCTAAGCCTTACAATATATATAAAACTTAATTTAAAATGGATTTAGACAAATGTAAAATGTAGGAATATAAAAATTCTGGAGAAAACTGTAATAGTAGAAAGCTTTCATGACCTTGGGTTAGTTCAAGATTCTTAGATACAACTTCAGGAATACAGTTTATAAAATGAAAAATTGATAAACTGGACTTGATTCAAGTCTGGAAGTTTTGCTCTTTGAAGGGTACCATTAAGAGAATGAAAAGGCAGGCTACCGATTTTGGGAGAAATAATTGGAAATTACATATCTGATAAAGGACTTGTTTCTAGAATATGTAAAGAACTCTGGATATTCAATAATAAAAAAAACCCCAACCTGATAAAAAGATGTTCGTCAAATCTGAACAGATAACTTCACCAAAGATAAGTGTATGAATAGATTTCCAACATCTTTGGCCAACAAGGAAATGTAAGTTAAACCTACAATGACATACCGCTAGATTCCTTTATTAGAATATCTAGGATTAAAAAGACTTGACTATACCCCGTGTCTTTGAGGAGCAATTGGAACTCTTTTACACTGTTTTTTTTTTTTAAGATTTTACTTATTTATTTGACAGAGAGAGCTCACAAGTAGAGAGGCAGGCAGAGAGAGAGGGGCGGGGGGAAGCAGGCTCCCTGCTGAGCAGAGAGCCCGATGAGGGGCTCCATCCCAGCACCCTGGGATCACAACCTGAGCCAAAAGCAGAGGCTTTAACCCACTGAGCCACCCAGGTGCCCCTGTTTTACACTATTAATGGGAATATAAAATGATAGAAGTTCGAGAAACAGTTTCACAATTTTTTAAAAGAAATTGGCACTTGGAGGGCGCCTGGGTGACTCAATGGGTTAAATATCCAACTCTTGATTTCTGCTCAGGTCAGGATCTTGGTCCTGAGATTGAGCCCTGCATGGGGCTCCACACTCAGCAGGGAGTGGAGTGTGCTTGGATTTCTTCTTTACATCTCCCTCTGCTCCTTCCGCCCTACTTGCGTATGTTTGCTCTGTCAAATAAATCAGTCTTCAAAAAAAAAAAGAAAAGAAAAATTAGTCTCCCCACCCGCCCCAAAAAAAGAAATTAAGCACTTACCTAACATAACCTGGTCATTCCATTACAAGGTATTTACTTTGTTCACATCGTCTTATTCATAAACATTTATAGAAGTTTTATTTGTAATAACCCAAAACTGGCAACAGCCCAAATGTCCATTAACTGGTTTATGGATAAGCACATTTTGGTGTACCTGTGCAATAAATTATTGCTCATCAACAAAAAGGAATCCTATATTGACACAACATGAATGAATATCAAAATAATAATCCTGAGCAAAAAAACTGTGTAAAATAAAGAGTACATGTTGTATGATTTTGTTTATATGAAATTCTAGAAGATGAAAATTGTAGTGACAGGAAGCAGGTCAGCATTTGGTTAGGAATTGGATGGGGGAAGGCCAGGGAAGATCTGGAAAGACTGAAAAAGACCAGAATGGAGGGGTACAAGGAGGCATGAAGAAAGTTCACTGTATGACAGATATATTCACTCTTTTGATTATGGTGATGATTTCACAGTATGAGACATGTCAGACTTATTTGTTTAATTTTTTTAAAAGTTTTTTTTTTGTTTTTGGTTTTGGTTTTTTTTTTTTTTTTGAGGGGTGCCTGGTGCCTGGGTGGCTCAGTTGGTTGAGCATCTGCCTTCAGCTAAGGGTTATGGGATTGAGCCCTGTATCAGGCTCCTTGCTAAGCTGGGAGCCTGTTTCTCCCTCTTCCTCTACCTGCTGCTCCCCTGTTTCTGCACTCTCTTTCAGTCAAATAAATAAATAAAAACCTTAAAAAAATTTTTTTTTTGAGGGAGGGAGAGAGAGAGAGAGAGAGGCGGGCAGAGGGAGAGGGAGAAGCAGACTCCCTGCTGAGCAGGAACCCTGATGTGGGACTCGATTCCAGGATCCTGGGATCATAACTGGAGCCAAAGGCAGAGGTTTAACTGATTGAGCCACCCAGGTGCCCCTAGATTGTATAATTTTAAGTTTTCGCGGATTCATCCTATGTCCATTATATCTTAACAAAGTTCATGTAAAAAAGACAAAGACTAAATTGACCATTGTAATCAGGATATAAAGCATCTCATGTTCTCTTATTAGAAAAATTATTTGGTATAACTTTACTAGAAGACAGTTCAAGAATATGGGTTGGTTTTTTGTTGTTGTTGTTGTTGTTTTTAATATTTTATTTATTTGAGAGATGAGAGCCAGAGAGCACAAGTGGGATGAAGTGCAGAGGGAGAAACAGGCTCTTCGCTGAATAGGGGAAGCCCAATGCAGGGCTCGATCCAAGGACTCCAGGATCATGACCTGAACTGAAGGTAGATGCTTAACTGACTGAGCCACGCAGGTGCCCCAAGAATATTTTTAAGAAGATTTTGTTTAGGGGCACCTGTGTGGCTCAGTGGATTAAGCCTCTGCGCTCGGCTCAGCTCATGATCTCAGGGTCCTGGGATCTAGCCCCACATCGGGCTCTCTGCTCAGCAGGGAGCCTGCTTCCCTCTCTCTCTCTGCCTGTCTCTCTGCCTGCTTGTGATATCTCTCTCTGTCAAATTAATAATAAATAAAATCTTTTAAAATCTTTTAAAACATTTTTATTTATTATTTATTTGAGAGAGAGTGAGAGCGAGAGAGCATGAGTAGGGGGAGGGTGAAAGAGAAACAGACTCCCTGCTGAACCAGGAGCCCCAGTGTTGGGCGTCCTAGAACCCTCATATCATGACCTGAGCTGAAAGCAGAGGCCCAACCCACTGAGCCACCCAGGCGCCCCCATCAACCAAGTTTTAAACATCCAAACTGTTAAATATATTTATATAGATCGTTAGGTTAATTTGATTGGTGTTTCATATGGGATCTCTTGATGTGTAGTTTTGACATGATAAATTTAGATGGTTTCCAAAAAGATTAGGTTATTATAACTAAGGGCTTTTTTAAGGGTTATTTTCTAAGGGTTATTTAATGAGACTATACTTAATTTGGCATACCACTTCAAACTATAAATCTGTTTATTAAAGCAGTATCTATATATAGTTTTAAAAGTTAAAAGTACAACTTGGTTTATAATAGAACAGTTCCATGCCATGTCCCTCCCTCCCATTCATCCCAGAGGCAACACTTTTAAGTCTTTTAGTTGTTTCTTCTCGTATTTACTTCCATAGTTCGGATAGTTCAAATACTAAGCTATTTGTTTTAATATTTCTGCTATTTGTTTTAATATTTCTAATTTATTAAACTATCTAATATTTATTATAATGAAAGATGAGATATAGTTCTCTTGCCCCTCCCTAATTCATCACATGCATACTACTTCTCTTTTTTTTTTTTTTTTTTTTTAAGATTTTATTTATTTATTAGGGAGAGCATGAGAGAGGAGAGGGAGCACTGAGGGAGAAGCACACTCCCTGCTTGATGATACAGGACTTGATCCTGGGACTCTGGGATCCTAACTTGAGCTGAAAGGAGTTGCTTAACCAACTGAGCCACCCAGGTGCCTCCTACTACCTCTCTTATGCTTCCTTACTTGCATAGTCTTTTGTTTCCTGGATTTTGTTTTTTGTTTGCTTCGAGTTTTATGTATTCATCAGTAATTCATCTCCAGACTCTTCCATAGAAGTAAAAAATTTCTTCTTGACAGGTTATAAACATATTTCTTCAGTTTTTTTCACCTTAGAGACATTACTCCTTGAACATTCTTTCTCTAAATGTGGACTGGTGGCTTTCTAGGCCAGCTACATAGCTTTCATCTTAGGATTTATCCTTGGAATATTCCTTCTATGTTGGATCGTCTCCTTTCTGGATGTCATGTCTTCCTCTTTCTCAATTTATTTCCTTGCAGTGGAGCAAGGAAATAGTTTTCTGAGAAAAGGGGGTATGGGAGGTAAATATGGGGGGAACTTAGAGGTCCAGAAAGTTTGTCTAGATATTAAATTCAAGATTGGAAATAGTAGGTTGAGCTGTAAGCAATTTCTGTTAGCAGTTTTTGGCCTACAAAAAAGGTATTTTCATTTATTTGACCTAATAATTTTACCTTTTGAAGATACTGTCTTTTTATTCTTTTTATTATGATGTTATTTGGTGTAGGTTTCTTTTCATCTGTCTCAGTAGAGAAGTTCTAGACAGCCCTTTTAATCGAAATTTATGTCTGCACATTTTGTTGTTTTTATTTGACAGAGAGAGATCACAAGTAGGTAGAGAGGCAGAGAGGGGGAAGCAGGCTCCCCGCTGACCAGAGAGCCTGATGCGGGACTCGATCCCAGGACCTTGAGATCATGACCTGAGCTGAAGGCAGAGGCTTAACCCACTGAGCCACCCAGGTGCCCCATCCTTTTTTAATAATAAATTTCCTTTTCCTCTTTATTCTTCGTTTTACAACTCTAATTACTACAACTTCCTTATTCTACTCAAATGCTTTTTCATAATCTCTTCTTCCAATTATTAATATCTTATGTTTGATGTGATAGTTTTTTTTTTTCTGCTCCCTGCATTGTCTCTATTTGCAATGAGTTCATTCATTGTTTAGTTTCAACTCATATTGGAGGGTTTTTATCAACTGGTCTTGTCCGTCTTGGTTAACTACTTTATTTAAAGTAGGATACTACTACTACTACTGTCTGGGTGGCACAGTTGGTTAAGCATCTGACTGTTGGTTTTGGCTCAGGTCAGGATCTCGGGTCGTAAAATTGAGTTGCTCTTAGGGCTCTGCGATGAGCACAGAGTCTGCTTAAGACTTGTCCCTCCCTCTCCCTCTGCCCCTCCCTCCTGTTCTCCCTCCCTCTCTCACACATAAATAAATAAATAAATCTTTAAAAAATAAATAACTAGGGGTGCCTGGGTGGCTCAGTAGGTTAAGCATCTGCCTTTAGCTCTGGTCATGATCCCAGGATCATGGGAATGACCCCTGCATCAGGCTCCCTGCTCAGCAGGGAATCTGTTTCTCCCTCTCCCTCTGCCTGCTGCTCCCCCTGCTTGTTCTCTCTCTCTCTCTCTCTCTCTGTCAAATAAATAAATAAAATCTTTAAAAAATAAAAAGATTTTTAAAAATTTTTAAATAATCTTTAAAAATAATAAAATTGAGACACTATAGTCCCTTTTGAATATTTTTTATTAACATATAATGTCTTGTTTCAGGGGTGCAGGTCTGTGATTCATCAGTCTTACATAGTTCACAGCACTCACCATAGCACATACCCTCCCCAGTGTCTATCACACAGCCACCCCATTCCTCTTATTCCCCTCCACTCCAGCAACCCTCAGTTTATTTCCTGAGATTAAGTGTCTCTTATGGTAAACCGTTTTTAGAAGCTCTGTTTTCATTGGCGGGGTTTATCAGTTGCTGGGCTGTACTATAGGGGCGAGTGACCATTTATGTAGGGGTCATCCAACTGCCAGCATCTACAGGTCCTTTAGTCTTAGGCAAGTCATTTTTCCCTCAGAGGAATCAACTAATCTTTTGCCTGCTCTCAAAGAGCCCAGTGAAGGGAAAAGGGTTTTGTGTTTCACTGGTGCTGTCAGTGTTGTAATTTATCCCTATTCAGTTGGTTTGGTGTGGGTGAGTACAGAGCTTGGTTGTCCAACATATACAGAGAATAAACCTTCAGACTTCAGCTAGGGTCCTGAGGGGTAGGGTAGAGAGATGGGAGGTTGAGATAGTCTAGAGGTCTGATTGTATCTTTTAAAGACTATGAATTGATCTTTGTCTTGAATTTTATCCTTTTTTTAGAAGTACCTGATGCTACTAAGCTTTTCCTGAGTTTTGAATGTCTGCTAGCATAGTTCTTTCACTTCAAGCTTATAGACTTAGGTCTCTTACTGGTTTAGGTTTTAGCTTCCATTGTTTTGCTAGGTTAACATTTGTTCATCTTGTTTTCTAGTTTCCAAAACGTTTTTGATATCTTACACCTGCTGTTCTTATCTCTTTTGCTCTCCTTGTCCTTAAGGCTTTACACCTATTTTTCTACTTAGGTGTTTTCATTTTAGTGAGCTTTTGGAAGAGAACAGAGGAAAACGTGTATGTGGGGCAGTCACCCTCAGTTGTACAGGGTGGCCTTCAGGAAGATCCTCTCTTGAAATCCAGTCTGATTTCACAATACTTTAAACCTGGTTAGCACAGGAAGGCAAATTCTCTCATATCCACCAAGGCCTTATGCTTGCTGGTGGTAACCCTGGGTGTATGTTTGTTGCTATTGTCTTTAGTTGATCACTTGAATGTAATAGAGAATTTTTTCAATTCTGTAGCAAATGGTGAGTGCTTTTTACTGGGTTCAGTGTCCCAGTTCTTGTTAAATTGTGTATGTATGCCCTTTGAGTATAGTAATAAATATGTTGTATTTCTAAATCTTAACTAGTTTTTTGTGTAGCGATTTAGCACCTAACTGGGTGCTCAATATCCTTAGTTTACTTTAACATTCTGAATGCTAAATTTTTGTCCTGTAAATAATGATTCATAGAGGAGGAGACTGAATCTAAGAGATTTTGAAATGCATGTTTGCACATTTATATGTACACACGCACACGTATTTTTTAAGTAGGCTCCATGCCCTGCGTGGAGCCCAATGTAGGGCTTGAACTCATGACCCTGAGATGAACTGAGCTGAGATCAGCAGTCAGACACTTAACCAACTGAGCCACCCACGGGCCCCTGGCAGTGCATATTTTTAATTGAGATAATGTACAAATGGAAATATACCTTGTGAAGTCAAATTACTGACAACCTTGTTTAATTTTCAAGGAGAACTTGATTACCTAAGATGGTAGAAGCAGAGTTCATTTTTAGCAATGCCAGTTATCCCCTTAATGTCCTGCCTAACCACAATTCCCCCCTCATCTTTGATTTCTTAACTTTTAGGTTGGCTGGCTTATGGAGGAAGGGAGTCAGAAATAACTTGAGCTGATAGTAAGTGCCAGCAGCATTTTCTACCATGGCCTTTAAAGGAATGCTGGATAGAATGATAACTGTATTGAAGCAGAATGAAAGGCAGCAAAAGTCTTGAGTTTAATGAAACAAAATAGTTCTCAAGTTTTTAGAACCACCATTTAATCCTTTTTCCTTAGTTCTCTCTAATTTTAACCTTTCCAATATACTAGAGGCAGAGAGGCAGCTATAATGTGACAACTTATGGCTCCTCTCTTTTATCTCTCTTTTATCTCCTGAAGATGTTCATCTTCAGGAAAAAACTAACTTTCCTTATGGCTTTTTTTCCTATGAGTGATTGTCTCTGCCTGTTGTTTTCTAGAAGAGGTTCCAGAAGGACAGTGCTTTGGTGTTTATTCAATATTTTATGAGCAGCTACTCTGCAGAACAAAGAATGATCTAATTTAACTCACAAGGATGGCAAAGACTAAAGGAATTAGTTCATCGTTTAGAGCAGCTGAAGGAAATAGCAGCCCATTGTTCTCCAAAGTGTGAATCTTTGCCACCCACCAGTTGTTGAAATCTCAGCTTTGTCTTTGTACACATTTCAGTGTCTTAAGAGGTCTGTGGGGGTGACTGTCAGTGTGGAGTGACTATTACGCAGATAAATGAGACTATGTCAGTTCTGTCAGTGCCATATTTTCAGCACTTACTGGAGGGCCTCAGTAAACTTAAATGCTGTTATATAAAGTTACATAAATGCTGAATAACTACCAAGCTCTGGGACAGTGAAGGGGGATGAAACATCAAGTTGCTGGAAAACTGTAGTATGTTTTCTTACATTTATGGAGAGACTGTCAAAAGTTAACAAACTTGGGGCGCCTGGGTGGCTCAGTGGGTTAAAGCCTCTGCCTTCGGCTCGGGTCGTGATCCCAGGGTCCTGGGATCGAGCCCCCGTGTCGGGCTCTCTGCTCCGCGGGGAGCCTGCTTCCTCCTCTCTCTCTCTGCCTGCCTCTCTGCCTACTTGTGATCTCTGTCAAATAAATAAAAAAAATCTTTTAAAAAAAAAAAAGTTAACAAACTTAATTAGATTCTTCAATTGATCCATTTATCCATTTGTTCAAAAAGTAGTTATTGAGTACTTCCCATGATCAGGGATTGTGCTCAGGCCCTAAGATAAAGTGTTGGAGGAGGAGAATCTATCTTTCACGGAATTTCTAGTTTATCATGGGAGGGAGACATTACAAAAAGTCATTTTGTGTGAGATAAGTGCTACAAAGGAAAATTATTACCTCTGAGGTGCTACGGAAGTTGACTCTAGCTTAATTTTTTAGAGAACTAATGTGATAAGTAGAATCTCTTTACTACCTAAAGAGGTCATCAGGAAAGCTTGGCATTTTTCCTCATTGTAGCAATGTGTAAGCATTAGATAATAAGGAGTATTTTGCCCTTTGGTATTTCTTTCTTTCTTTTGGTTTTTAAACTGTTTCATGAAGAACAATGAAAAGAACACCTGTACCCATTACCCACCTTAAGAAGTAGAGCACTTCAGGGGCGCCTGGGTGGCTAGGTGGGTTAAAGCCTCTGCCTTCAGCTCAGGTCACGATCTCAGGGTTCTGGGATCGAGCCCCACATCAGGCTCTCTGCTCAGCAAGGAGCTTGCTTCCTCCTCTCTCTCTGCCTGCCTCTCTGCCTACTTGTGATCTCTGTCAAATAAATAAATAAAATCTTTAAAAAAAAAAAAGTAGAGCACTTCAGGTTTAGAAGTTAAAGGGGGTGACCCTTTCCTAATGAGGTCCTTCCTCTTTACCTCCCATTTATATTTTATATTAATCATTCACCTGCTTATCTTTGTATTTTTTTCCATTTGTCTGTATTACTGAGTAGTCTTTCTTAGTTCTGCCTGATTTTGTTCTTGATTTAAATGGGATCATTATGGGGGTGCTTAACTGGCTTTAGTCGGTAGACTATGTCTCGATCTTAGAGTTGTAAGTTCGAGCCCCACATAAGGTATAGAGATGGCTTAAAAATAGTCTTTTAAAATAATAAATGGAACCAGTATGTCATGCATTTTTTCCCAGTGGAACCAGTATGTCATGTGTTTTTTTTTTTCCTTGTCCCATGTTGATATGTTCAGTATAATTAATTTATTTTCACTACTGTTAGTATTCTACTCTGTGAATATATGAAAATATATATCATCAGTCTGTTGAGGGACATTTGGGTTACTTCCAGTATTTTTGCTATAGACATTGCTGCTGTGAACATTGTTGTTATGTCTTCTGTATTCCAAAAAGGAATATAGGGCTGGAAGTTTAAAAATTCTGAGTCCCTACCCCAAGGTTTGTAAAGTACAAAGTATCACTTCCTGATACTATGAAACAAAGACAGTGTACTAAGATAACGTCCTTCTAAATATATGTGAGTATAGACTTTTCCTCTGAATGGAAAATCTAGTCTTTTTAGGATGGTAATGAGATATCTTGTACTTTGCTGGGTTGCCTGGGTGGCTCAGTAGGTTAAGCATCCAACTCTTGATTTTGGCTTAGGTCGTGATCTCAGTGCTGTGAGATCAGGTCCAGCATGGAGTCAGCTTAAGATTCTCTCCCTCTCCCTTTGTATCCGTTCTTTCCTTCTCTTTAAAAAAAAAGTATATTGCCACATGGCTTAAAATACTGCATATGAGGGGTGCCTGGATGGCTCAGTGGGTAAGCCTCTGCCTTTGGCTCAGGTCATGATCTCAAGGTCCTGGCATCGAGCCCTGCATCGGGCTCTCTGCTTAGTGGGGAGCCTGCTTCTCCCCCCCACCTCTGCCTGCCTCTCTGCTTACTTGTAGATATCTCTCTCTCTCTGTGAAATAAATAAATAAAACCTTTAAAAAAAATACTGTGTATGAAATAAGAACTTCTTAGAATGTGACTACTTTGTTTTCCTCTTTCTATAGGAGATTCTAAAAGAAATTCTTTGATTTGTTAAGGAAAACCTTAGTTTGAAGGAGAACAGAAAGATTTGCTCTGGGCCTGTTGGTGGTTACACATAGAATGATGCCCACAGTTAACTTTTACTAGGAGCTTCTCTTTAGACTAGAATTAATTGAATGTTGATTTGAGTACATGAGGTAAACAATGAAATTAAAAAGCAAGTATTCCTGCCACATGTACTTGTTAAAAATACTAAAGTAGTATTTCTCTTCTCTATCAGTCTCTTCCTTCCTCTTGACAGTTGTGATTTGGTTTATTTAGTTTCTTGCTAGTTCTTGCTTGTGTGTGCCTGCTCTCTCTCTAATCTTTTAGTCAATCAGATCAATCCAACTCTGAGGCTGGAAATCTGTAGAATCTCTTCTGGCAACCCGAGCAAAACCTGTGAGGAGAAGAAAAGAAACTGTAGTAGGCTCTGGAACACTAGAACATTTCAATGTAGTCCATTTTAATATTTCCTAGTTTAAAAGAAGATATCTCATTGCCTGTGGGATAAATGAATGCATCTGAACTATTTCACTGTGTATTTTATTTTTTTTATTTGTTTATTTTTTAAGATTTTATTTGACAGACAGAGATCACAAGTACACAGAGAGGCAGGCAAAGAGAGAGAGAGGAGGAAGCAAGCTCCCCGCTGAGCAGAAGTCTTTTGCTTCTCCTTTACCCTTTTCTCCTTGTTCCTTGGGTTTTCAAATGGTTTCTTTGTCCCTTCCCATCCATGACTTTTAGAATTTATTTATTTGTTTATTTATTTATTATTTTATTTATCTATTTGACAGATCACAGGCAGGCAGAGAGGAGGAAGCAGGCTCCCTGCTGAGCAGAGAGCCTGATGCGGGGCCTGATCCCAGGATCCCAAGATCATGACCTGAGCCGAAGGCAGCGGCTTTAACCCACTGAGGAACCCAGGCGCCCTTGTGTATTTTATTTGAAATATGTATATCTATATGGAGCTCAAAAAAACCTCATCTAAAACTTGTCATGCATGGACCCTAAGCCTCATGTCAGTCCAGAGTCATTGTGTATTAGGTGCTGCCTTTATCTCATTCAGATAATTTTGAAGAGATTCCTGGTTGGCAGTGTTTAACTTTTATACAGCAAGTGCTTGTCTGAATATAGAGGTTTTCAGTTTGATGGATGACCTTTGTAATAAAACTCAAGTTAATAGCAGTGCTGTTAGGGATAGCTGCCCCAAGACAATCATACCAGTTTGGATTTAGGCAACAACCGAATTTAGAGAGAGACTAAAAAAATCTAGCATTTTATTAATCTTGTAAGGAAACTGAGGCCAAGAGAGCTTAAGTGACCGCAGCAGCTAATGTGTAGGAATCCTTTTTTTTTTTTTAAATTTTAAAGATTTTATTTATTTATTCGACAGAGATCACAAGTAGGCAGAGAGAGAGAGGAGGAAGCAGGCTCTCCACCAAGGAGAGAGCCTAATGTGGGTCTCGATCCTAGGACCCTGGGATCATGACCTGAGCTGAAGGCTTTAACCCTCTGAGCCACGCAGGCACCCCTAATGTGTAGAAATCTTGAAGGTGCTAGACAACTAAGTGATAGGAGCCAGGATAGCTTTCTTTGCAAAACTAAGGTCTGCTTGTTAGAGAGGGCAGAAGAGGAACTGATTGAGGGAGAGGGAGACCTCCCTGATCTTTTTTATTTTTTTAAGACAGCTGAAATATTTGTGCTGTAGGCATTTTCACCTTATTCGAAGCTGTCCCACCCATGTATTTTTCCAAAGGTTCCTTTTCAAGCAAGTGATTACCTAAATGCCTCATTGAAGTGGAGATTAAGTGCTGACTCCTTAGAGGATTATAGGATTATTACCAACTTGTCACCTGCTGACCATTTTTATCTGCTTAGGTAAAGTGTGGGCTGGTGGGTTATGCAGTTTGTTCTACAAGAAGGAGAAGGATATACAGACTACTGGAGATTATGGCAACTCAGACTTAATAGGCCCAGAAGGATAATGTTTCAGCTACTCATATAGAGCAAGTGGTTTACACATCAGAATATCATTTGGGGACTTTCTCTCCTGGGTTTGTTCCTGGCTTGTTCAGATGAACACTAGCAAGTTCCATTTTAACTCTTCTTATGGAGCCCGGTCATAGAGTAATACAAGAATTATGGAAGGTGCACTCACCTTATGTGCACATGGTCCAACCTGAAATAAGGATGGGCTTGAGAAGCTAAAAAGGAGACAAACTCATTTGACTTTTTAAATTAATGATTTAATAGCCAACTCTTGGCCTGCTCTTAGCCTGAAAAAAGCTCCTATCTGACTTGTAAATTTTCTAATCTTTGTTCTGAAGTAAAGGTCAATGGACAAAGGCCATTTGGAGGATCCCTAGGGCACACTTAATAAAAACCGAAACTGCAGTTGCAGCATTTAACATTTATCAGGCCGTGTGCCAGGAAACAATGCTAAATGCTTTTATATGATATTTCATTTAATTCTCACAGTAATTCTGTGAGATACGTAGTAGTATGATTTCTGTTTTACTAATGGAAAGACTGTGGCTTTAAGAAGTTAAATGACTTGCCTAAAATTGCAATAGCCAATATTGGAGGATCGGTTTGAACCTGGTTGACTGTCTTCAAAGTCCATTTCACTGCATTATCTCCTCCTACTTATCTTCACCCATTCCTTCTCTCTGAAGGAGTCTTTCTTCCCTTATCCATTCTTACACCAAAATCCTCCTCTACTACTTCCTAAAACAGTCCATATCTATGGACATTTTCAGCAATATTCTTTTATATGAGATTTTCTTTTTTACAAGGTTAAAATTATAAATAAAATGGTTAAGAAGTTTTATATAGTGGAAACAGACCCAAAAATTTAAGTCTTATTCATTATATTTTTGTCAGGAAAACTCCTTTTAAAAGGCTGTTTGTTTGTTTTTTTTTAAGATTTTATTTTTATTTGACAGAGATCAAAAGTAGGTGGAGAGGCAGGCAGAGAGAGAGAGGGGGAATCAGGCTCCCCGCTGAGCGGAGAGCCCAATGTGGGGCTCAATCCCAGGACCCTGGGATCACGACCCAAGCCAAAGGCAGAGGCTTAACCCGCTGAGCCACCCTGTCGCCCCAAAAGGCTATTTTTTTTTTTAAAGATTCTATTTATTTATTTGACAGAGAGATCACAAGTAGGCAGAGCTGCAGGCAGAGAGATAAAGGAAGAAAGCAGGCTCCCTGCTGAGCAGAGAGCCAGATGCGGAGGCTCAGTCCCACAGGGCTCAATCCCAGGACCCTGAGATCATGACCTGAGCCGAAGGCAGAGGCTTAACCCACTCTGCCACCCAGGCACCCCTAGAAGGCTCTTAATGGAATTCACAATGAAAACTGAAACTGATAGATGCTGATAAAAAATTGATGTGGTGGGACGCCTGGGTGGCTCAGTGGATTAAGATTAAGCCTTTACCTTCCGCTCAGGTCCTGATCTCAGGGTCCTGGGATCGAGCCCTGCTTCGGGCTCTCTGCTCATTGGGGAGCCTTCTTCCTCCTCTCGCTGCCTGCCTCTCTGCCTACTTGTGATCTCTCTCTGTCAAATAAATAAAATCTTTTAAAAATATTTTAAAAAATTTAAAAATTGATGTGGTATGCTTGATCATACTGGTTATGGTAAAGGCTAAACATTATTCAGGTTTATTAGGAAGTCAGAGAGCTGCCAGGAGAATTTGGAGAGAGGAAAATAAAAACACATACTGCACATGGCCCCATTTAATTTATGAACTTAAGTCTTCTGTCTGCTAGCTGTTTGCCGATTAGGAATCTCAACTCCCAACCTGTGCTCTAAGAAATCTAACCTTTTATTGCTGTGGCCTGCACAGGACTCAGACTCTTCCCAGTATTTAATCTCTTAGATCTGAATTATTTGAATCTTACCCAAGGTTAAATATAAGGTCATCCATATGGGAGTGAGGGTGCCATGAGATATGTAGTATATATTGTGTAAAATATTACATACTTTATATATTATGTATAATATATATCTGGGCTTTGAGTAGTGATTTGTAACCCAGTAAAGGAATCCAGAAATTAGTGTAGACCTCCTTAAAATAAGAGCAGTGCTTTAAATGTCAAGGTTATAGTTAGGGAGACAGGGCTATAGTTAGGGAGACATTAAAAAAGAAAATGTTAGGGACACTTGGATGGCTTAGTTGGGTAATCGTCTGCCTTCAGCTCAGGACATCATCCTAGGATCCAGGGATTGAGTCCCTCATTGGGCTCCTACTTCTCTCTCTGCCTGCCACTCTCCCTACTTGGGCTTGTGATCTCTCTGACAAGGAAATAAATAAAATCTTCATTAAAAAAACAAAAAACAAAATGTTATCATCCTTTAGAGATAAAGACAAAATAAGTTCAAGGTAGAATCCTTTGAACACTAACACCTAAAAAGGTCCTGAGAGGGGTAAATTACATTATCCTGAAAAAGTAGGCAATACTATAGACTTAAAAAAAAAAAAAAAAAAAAAACAGCCTACCTGAAAGTTTGATAGAATGGTGTGTATCAAATGCCTTAAAATATACATACCCATTTATGCAACTATTCTCATATGTAGGACTTTAGCCCTTTAAAAATAGTGAAACAGGTGCAAGAGACTTATCCATTAAGATATTTTTCTCAGGGCGCCTGGATGGCTCAGTTAAGCATCTCCCTTGGCTCAGGTCATGATCCCATGACCTGCTCTGCGGGGAAGCCTGCTTCTCCCTTTCCCACTCCCCCTGCCTGTATTCCCTCTCTCGCTGTGTCTCTGTCAAATAAATAAATAAAATCTTAAAAAAAAAAAAAAAGATATTTTTCTCAGCTTTTTTGAACAAGTGAAAATTCAGATAGCCTAAATATCTACCTGTAAAAGGATTGGTCAGTTAAACTATGGTTTGTTTGTTCAGAGGAGTTCTATTCAGACATTTAAAATTGTTTTAAATTAGTAGCGAATTGATACAAAAATATTTATGATACAGTGAAATTCTGATAATAAGGCCTATTGCAATCTGAAAAATTCCAGTTGGTCTTCAAGAAAGTACCCAAATTCAAGAGTAATCTGGAATGTTCTGATGATCCAACCATAATTTATTCTTGTAGTAGAATTGGGTGTGTTTGTTGCCTGGCCATAATACTGTTTTTGTGGTGGAACTCCTTGATGATCATTCAAGTATTTCGTTTGAGGAAGATGGAAAATTTAGTACTTTTAAGAGCAGGAGAGGTACAAAGGGTTTTATATCATGAACAGGCTTATTAAGCATGGCTTTACCATCTAAAAAAATGAAATAAATAATCTGTCAGCAGCTTCTAATATATTTTTTTAAAGATTTTATTTATTTATTTGACAGACAGAGATCACAAGACAAGTAGGCAGAGAGGCAGGCAGAGAGAGAGGAGGAATCAGGCTCCCTGCTGAGCAGAGAGCCCAGTGCGGGGCTCAATCCCAGGACCCTGGGATCATGACCTGAGCCGAAGGCAGAGGCTTTAATCCACTGAGCCACCCAGGCGCCCCAGCTTCTAATATTTTAAAAGAAATTGATGCTGAACCCACCCTAGAGCCAGGCAACTGGAGAGAGACTGTGATTGCCCATCTTACTAGTTTCTAGTAAGATGCCTGGGATAGGGTTGCTAGGTGATGGACATTGGGGAGGGTATGTGCTATGGTGAGTGCTGTGAAATGTGTAAGGCTGATGATTCACAGACCTGTACCCCTGGAGCAAATAATACATCATATGTTAATAAGAAAAAATTTAAAAATGGAAAAATCAGGAGGAAAAGAACTAACAACAACAACAAAAAAGATGCCTGATAGGAGGGCAGTTTTCCTATAAGAAGGAGGGAAAGTAGGCAGACCAAACTGCGTGTATAGAGTGGTTTTAAAAAATTAAAACCTGAGGGGCACCTGAGTGGCTCAATGGGTTAAGCCTCTGCCTTCGGCTCAGGTCATGATCTCAGGGTCCTGGGATGAAGCCCCACATCGGGCTCTCTGCTCGGCAGGGAGCCTGCTTCTCCACTCTCTCTGCCTGTCTCTCTGCCTAATTGTGATCTCTCTCTCTCTCTGTAAAATAAATTAAAAATCTAAAAAAAAAAAAAATAAAACCTGAAAATGCAAAGACTTGGAATTTGCTCAGATATTTACAAAATATAAAGATCTTAAGGAACACTGGTTCTTTTTTAAAGACTTTATTTATTTATTTGACACAGAGAGATCACAAGTAGGCAGTGAGGCAGGCAGAGAGAGAGGAAGGGAAGCGGGCTCCCCAGGGAGCAGAGAGCCCAACACAGGGCTCAATCCCAGGACCCTGGGATCACAACCCAAGCCGAAGGCAGAGGCTTTAACCCACCGAATCACTCAGGCGCCTCAGGGACACTGGTTCTTAAACTATAGTTGCTGGTCCAATCAAACTGAATTATTAAGTTTTTTTTTTTTTTTTAAGATTTTATTTATTTATTTGACAGAAAGTACAAGCAGAAGGAAGGGGGAAAAAGGGTCCCTGCTGAGCAAGGAGCCTGATTCGGGGCTCGGTCAGGACCTGAGTCAAAGGCAGACACAACCAACCAAGCCACTCAGACACCCCAGGATTTTTGTTAGAGTGGTTAAAAATACATCTTTCTAAAAAAAAAAAAAGAAAAAAGGGCGCCTGGGTGGCTCAGTGGTTAAGCCGCTGCCTTCGGCTCAGGTCATGATCTCAGGGTCCTGGGATCGAGTCCCGCATCGGGCTCTCTGCTTGGCAGGGAGCCTGCTTCCTCCTCTCTCTCTTTGCCTGCCTCTCTACCTACTTGTGATTTCTCTCTGTCAAATAAATAAATAAAATCTTAAAAAAAAAAAATACATCTTTCTGTTGGGCTTGGAATTAAGAGTTTGTAAAGCTTGAACTACTGTAGCTACCTTGTCACCCAGGAGGAAAGCCTTTCTAAAAATGAAGCTGGACCAGAGAAGGCAGCACTAAGAGAGGGAAGGATAGAAACTAGGCCTCCATGACATCATTTGAGCCCCTATATCAGACAGTGCCTGATTTGGAATTTTTTAGTTATGTGAGAGCTCCTAAATTCCCTTTTTGTTTAAGCCAGTCAGGTTTGCTTTTCTGTTACCTGTGATCGAAAAAGTCAGCTACTTCATAAGGTTGAAGTTTGGAGAAGTAAAATGACTTGCCTAAAGTTATACAGTTTAGTGGTGGAAACTGTGAATGAAACCTGTCCTGCCACCTCTTTTATAAGCTTATTACTCCAACAAAAATCAGTTTAACTAGGTTTAGGGTAAACTTTATGATGGGTTTATAGTAGATTTGGGATGCCATTTAAGATAAACTAATGGAAATCAGCCCCACTCTCACAAAGTGTGTCTTTTGGGGAGACAGTGACTGCTTTTGGTAGAGAACTGACTCCAGTATTGTAGTGCTTATTTTTCTAAATTATTGGATAAGAGTTCTGTCCATAGACCATATCATTTCAGGATTGATATAACTCAGTCATCTATGAACTTAGTGGATAGTATCTGTTTGGCTTTTCTAATATTGCCCGATACCTGGACCTTCTAAGCTTCTAGAATCAGCAGACTCAAACATTTTTCTTGGTGTGTCTGGTAATATGAAATAAAATATGGGCCTCAAATATATCGCAAGTTTTTTCCTGCCTTTGGGATTTGCATATGCTGTTTCCTCTGCCTTTATTGCTTATCCCCAGGTTCTCCATATCTTCTCATCTTTCAGGTCTCAGCTTAAATCCATCCTCTTTGAAGATTCATCCTTGACTACCCTAGACAGCTCACATTATTCCCTTATCACTTGCCCTGTCTAGTCCTTAGTAGGTTTCCAGTTCCTATTTATTTACCAGCCTCTTTTACCACTCCATACCCAGTGTCTAGCACAGGACCTACAGATGGAAGGTACTCAATAATTATTTGTTAAGTTATTGAATTTTTTTGTATCTGTGGCTTGAAGAAAAGCAATAAATAGCACTAAGTATTTGGGCCTTTCCCCAGCCCTGTCCCAAGTACCTTAATGTTCTCATACCTCCACCTACTGAGCATATGGCATGAATCCTGAAGAGAGAGGAAACTGAAAGCTATACTTAACCATTATACTGATAATTGTCTCTGGCGTTTTTGAGTTGATATTTTATTACGATATTATCTTCAGCCTGTCATGCCTAGTTTTTTCTTTTCTCTGTGACTTCTCACCTACCCACTTGACTCCGACTCCGATTCCATACACTAAAAGGATGTATCAGAGAAGTGAGGTGGCCCTGAGGGCAGGGGAGGAAGGATGGAATGACAGGGGCTACCAGAAATCACTTTCAGGACTCTAATCACTGTAAGGTCACTGTTTAGAGTCTGGAATGAGAGGGACTTTGAATGTTTCTTTTTCTTGCTCAGTGTCCTCAACTTGAGTGCTGAGCTGGCAGGCGGGCACCTTTTCCTCCTCAGTTACTGTCAGAGCAACATGAAGGTCAGGCAGAGAGAGACAAATGAGAGCAGCTCAGGGAAAGGAGGTTACCACGGTAACAAGCAGGCGGGACTGCTATTTGGAAACCGGCCTAATCTTTCTCCTTCTCTCTCCTTCCCAGCACAAGAAGATGGGTATTGTTTAGCTGACCTGCATCCTTGGGGTGGGAACCATAATCCCTTTCTGACAGTTCCCAGTGACACTGAAGTGAGCTGCTTTGCATTTTAATTTGATAAACAGCAGCCACAGTTTTCTCAGAAGTGCTGGAGACATGGCTTTTTCTGGCCCTCTTCCAGATAGGATTCTGGTTGCTACAGAGAGGGGTTTGGGATTGTCGTTTATTTCCCAACAAAGATTTTGCGTATTTGCACATGCATGAAAGATGCCACTCAGTTCTCAACAGCTAGAATCAAATGAATACAGGTAGTTCCTAGGTTGTGATATCGGCCTACAAAGGTCATAGAGATGTTTGTGTAGAACTGCCCATTTGCTCAGTGACCTCTGCAGTGAATGTACTGACCTTTCTGGTTCCCCCTTCTACTTAGATGCCCCGCTGTTGCTGCTCTTTTCATCTACCTGCCCATTTCCTCATCAACTCCTTCCCTTTTTTAATAAACCTTAACCTGGGGCACCTAGGTGGTTCAGTCAGCTGAGCATCCCACTCTTGGTTTCGGCTTGGGCTCCAGATTGTGGAATCAAACTCCTCTCTGCTGGAGTCTTTCCCTTCCCCTCTGCCCCTCCCCTAGCGTGCACTCTCTCTCCTCTCTAAAGAAATAAGTAGAATATTTAAAAAATAATAATAATAAACCTAAACCTTGACATATGTAAATATCTCTCCCTGTTCCATAAAAAATTAATTAAAAAAAAAACTATAAATTCTAAATATAATGAAAAATCAAATACTGAAAAATACAAAAGAGAAACTTAGAATCATCCAGATTCTTACTACTCAGAAATGACTGCAAGAACATCTTTCCAGATCTCAACTTCCATTTCTAATTTCTCACCTACAGATTGTTTAAGAATTATATATACTTAATGTAGGGCCACCTGGGTGGCTCAGTGGGTTAAGCCTCTGCCTTCGGCTCAGGTCATGATCCCAGGGTCCTGGGATCGAGCCCCGCATCGGGCTGTCTGCTCCACGGGGAGCCTGCTTCCTCCTCTCTCTCTGCCTGCCTCTCTGCCTACTTGTGATCTCTGTCTGGCAAATAAATGAATAAAATCTTAAAAAAAAAAGAATCATATATACTTAATGTAGACATCAATTTAACATTAATGGGCTAATCTAATACGTGCTGTGTTGTAACCTTCTGTTCACTCAAAAATACACTATGCATATCTGTCCTTGATAGAGATCTATGCTGTGGTGGTCATTTACATGTTTCTGGGCTTTTTTTGTTTGGCTATTAAAAACAACACTGAGACAAATTCTATGTCATACATCTTTTTTTTTTTTTTAAAGATTTGATTTATTTGTGAGAGTCAGAGAATAAGCATGAGACCTATGGCTCTGTCCCAGGACCCTGAGATCATGACCCCCAAGCCAAAGACAGACGCTTAACTGCGTGAGCCACCCAGGTGCCCTGTCATACATCTTTATGTGCCTGTCCTCTTATCTTCTTTATATAAATTATAGAAATAGAATTTTGGGCCAAAAGAGCATGTATAATTTATATTTTATACATAGTGTCAGAATGCCCTCCACCAAGTTTCTGCCAGTTTATATTCCCAGCAATTACAACAGAATGCCTGGTTTTTTCCCCTACCCTTGCCAACTTGAACAATATTTGTTCAACTTTTTCATCTTTGCCAGTCAGATAGGTGGAAAATTATATTGCTTTCCTTTGTATTTATATATTATTCTGATGTCCCTCAGACTGTGCACTGAAGACCAACCTCCTTCTTTTCCTAGAGTACTGGCAACTGAGGAAAGTTTAAAAGAAAATCAAAAAACTAATCTCATTCATCTTTCTTCAGCCTCTCCCCAAATCAGAACTAAAACCTGTTTGTTTCTCCTCTTTTTTCTTTCTTTTTCAGGTATAGGATACCATCCACTTGCATTTTAAACTCCAGAGAGTGGGAATTTAGTCTGTTTGGTTTATAGCATATCCTGAGCACTTAGAATAGTGCCTGGCATGTATTAGGTGTTCAGTAAATATTTGTGGAATGAATCCTCTACCAACTATCTGAATCTGAAACTCTAATCATGCCTGACTCCTTTACTGATTACCTACATGTCTAATATCTTATGAAGTCAGATTGCTCATACATCCTGAATGTCTCTTGAATCCTTCATGTCATCCCCCTCCTTCTACTTACTAGGTTTATTGCAGCAGGCATCTAGCTAGGGACCCTCTTTTAAAATCTCTTTTAGTCTACTCCTTTCCATTAATTTTACCTTTACATATACAAATCTCATAACATTGTTCCCTTGTTTTAATTCTTTAGTAGTAGCTTATTTTTTTTATTATTTTTTAAAGATTTTATTTATTTATTTGACAGAGAGAGATGACAAGCAGGCAGAGAGGCAGGCAGAGAGAGAGGAGGAAGCAGGCTCCCTGCTGAGCAGAGAGCCTGATTTGGGGCTCAGGACCCTGGGACCCAGGACCCTGGGATCATGACCTGAGCCGAAGATAGTGGCTTAACCCACTGAGCCACCCAGGCATCCCTAGTAGTATCTTAATACCTAAAAAGTTAAATCCAAATTTTAATCTTCCTGTATCTTTATTCCAACTAAATCTAGCAACTTGTAGTTCTTTGAATATATTGAATTTGTTCCTGCCTATGCACCTTTGAGTGGTTGTTCCTTCTGTGTGGAGTATGCCTTCTTCTTTTCTTGGGAAACTCTTATGCCTTAGGTCCACTCCAGTGTGCAGTCTTCTCTTTTCCCTCTGACTGTCACTCCCTGGGCAGGGTACTTATAGCCCTTTGCTCATCTTTTTTTTTTTTTTTTTTTTTTTTATTTAAAAGATTTTATTTATTTATTTGACAGAGAGAAATTACAAGTACACTGAGAGGCAGGCAGAGAGAGAGAGAGAAGGAAGCAGGCTCCCCGCTGAGCAGAGAGCCCGATGCGGGACTCGATCCCAAGACCCTGAGATCATGACCTGAGCCGAAGGCAGCAGCTTAACCCACTGAGCCACCCAGGCGCCCCGCCCTTTGCTCATCTTTATTGTGATTACATTCTTACCAGTCTGTCTGCCCACGTAAAATGAAGTTTTGCAAGCAAGGACATAAACTTTGTATTGACTCTACAAATCAGGATACATCTGTTTTTATGAGCCTTATAGAGTTTTGTGTTTCTCCATTTTATTACTTTGTTGAATGGATTTGTGAGTTTTAGAATTAGGAGCATGTTTACTAGTAAAGGCAGTAAAAATCACTAACTAGAATATAGTCACTCTTATATTGTGCATTGGGTTTGACTAATGCACTACCTTAGTTAAAGAGATTTTTAAGGACAGAATTCTTCCAATATTAGAGTATTCTGATGTCTTTGTAAGTCATGTTATTTAAGAAGCTTTGTCCCTTGGGGCGCCTGGGTGGCTCAGTGGGTTAAGCCGCTGCCTTCGGCTCAGGTCATGATCCCAGGGTCCTGGGATCGAGCCCCACATCGGGCTCTCTGCTCGGCGGGGAGCCTGCTTCCTTCTCTCTCTGCCTGCCTCTCTCTCCATCTACTTGTGGTCTCTCTCTGTCAAATAAATAAATAAAATCTTTAAAAAAAAAAAAAAAAAAGAAGCTTTGTCCCTTGAAAGGTGAATTGCCCCTCTCAATTTCCATAGGATTTTGTGAGCCCCATATGTTAAGCATGTTCTATAAAATTCTAAATTTCATATAGTGTTATTAGTTAGTATTTGGGGTTTTGTTGGTCTTTTTAGAAGAGCTGAGCTAAGCAGGAGTTGTTAAAAAATATAGTTTAGCAGGGCTTGACTGCGTTATGACAGATGTTTCAGTCTCACTTCAGAGGATATACTGAAAAATCAAATATATTATGCAACTTTAAGCAAAAATTGAAATATGAAAAAACCCAGATCCAAAAATAAATTAAAAGTCTTGAACAATATTCTTTTTACAAAAGGTACGTTTGCTTTACGAGAGGACTATAAAATAATAAGTATCCTTTTTTTTCTGTGACAGAGCATCTTGAGTTTTGACAGAGTGTAAGTGTCTAAATCCAAATTAATCCTATCGGAAAATACTGAAAAAATTTGCATGTGGAGCCAGAGATCCTATTGTTTAGGGAATCCTGGCAAATGGGAGAGAACTGGAAGAACATTGGGACAGGCAAATACCCAAAATTTCAAAATTAGAGATCATTAAGCTTCTATTGATCTTTAGCAAAATCCTAGAACAAACGTTACAGTACATGAGAGTCCCTTGTACTCTCTTTCCTGGTCATGACTAAGGTTCTTTGGAATAGCATCCTATAAAGGGGAAGAGTATAATTTTCAGGGTCAGACGTACCTTGATTCAACTCCCGGCCCTGCCACTTAATAATTGGGTAATTATGGACAAATCAGTTAACCTTCCCAGGGTTCTATTTGTTTTCTCTCAAACATAGCTATCGTCTACTTCATAGGGTATTAGATTTAATAAGATAATGTATGTAGAAATCCTGGCATACAGTAGACCCGTAATAAATTCTAATTATCTTCCTTTCACCACTTCCTGCTTTTCCTTACCTAGTATAGTCAGTTTAGCTTCTTAGCTTCTGTACCCTATCCTTTCCTGCAATTTCAGTTTCTTTCTTTTCTTTTCTTTTTTTGCAATTTCAGTTTCTTACTAAGGTTAACACCGGCCCATTTTCTTCTTGAAACTCCCTTTTCCCTTGACTTCTTGTGACACCATTCAGTTTTGATTCTCACTTCTTTATTACTGCGTGTGTTCTAGATCCGGACTGCCTGAGTTTGAATCCTGGTTTTATCATTAAGTAGCTGTGTGACATTGGCCAAGTTACCTAATCTGTTTAGCCTTAGTACATTCATCTTTAAAAGAAGATAGTATTAAAACCACAGTAAGATGCCACTTTACACCTATCAGAATAGCTAAACTTAAAAGCACAAGAAACAACAAATGTTAGACATGGATACCAGTAAGAAGCCTACTTAGTATGGATGTGGGGAGAAAAGGAACCCCATGCGCTCTTGGTGAGAATGCAATCTGGATTAGCCACTGGGGTAAATAGTTAAGAGGTTCCTCAAAAAATTAAAAATAGTATTACTGTATGATCAAGTAATCCCATTCCTGGGTGTTTACTGAAGGAAAATGAAAATGTTAGTTCAGAAAGACATATGCACCCCTATGTTAAGCCTTATTTATAGTAGCCAAGATAGAGAAGCAACCCGTGTCCATCAATAAATGAATGGATAAAGAAGATGTGGATGCATATGTGTGTATGGTTGTATATGCATACATACGTTTACATACAATAGAATATTACTCGGCTATACAAAAAGATGGAATCTTGCCATTTACAACAATACAGACCTAGAGGGTGTTATGCTAAGTGAAATACGTCAGAGAAAGACAGATCCCATGTAATTTCACTCATGTGAGATTTAAGAAACAAAATGAACAAAGAAAAAAAAGAGACCAAAAAACCCAGACTTTTAAATATAGAGACCAAACTGATGGTTGCCAGAAGAGAGATGGGGGAGCGGGGATGAAATAGGTGAAGGGGATTAAGAGTATACTTATCTTTTTTTTTTTTTTTTTAAGATTTTGTTTATTTATTTATTTGACAGACAGAGATCACAAGTAGGCAGAGATGCAGGCAGAGAGAGAGGAGGAAACAGGCTCTCTGCCGAGCAGAGAGCCCAATGTGGGGCTCGATCCCAAGACTCTCGGATCATGACCTGAGCCGAAGGCAGAGGCTTTAACCCACTGAGCCACCCAGGCGCCCCTCTTTTTTTTTTTTTTTTTTAAAGATTTTATTTATTTATTTGACAGAGATCACAAGTAGACAGAGAGGCAGGCAGAGAGAGAGAGAGAGAGAGGGAAGCAGGCTCCCCGCCGAGCAGAGAGCCCGATGCAGGACTCAATCCCAGGACCCCGAGATCATGACCCAAGCCGAAGGCAGCGGCCCAACCCACTGAGCCATCCAGGCATCCCAAGAGTATACTTATCTTGATGAGCACCAAAAAATGTGTGGAATTGTTGAATCGTATTGTCCACTAATACTTCATTAATTTTATTTGAATAAAAATAAATTTTCATTTAATTTTTTAAAAGGAGATACTATATTACTATATTAATTACCACAGTGGGTGGTTTTGAGGAACACATATAAAATGCTTTTTTTTTTAAAATAATTTTTTTTAAGGTTTTTAAAAAATTTATTCATTTAATGGAGAGGGAGAGTACAAGCAGGGAGAGCAGCATGCAGAGTGGGAGGGAGAAGCAAGCTCTCTCCTGAGCCAGGAACTGGATATGGGACTCAATCCCAGAACCCTGGGATCACGACCCGAGCCAAAGGCAGCCGCTTAACAAACTGAGCCACCCAGGCGTTCAGACGTATAAAATGCTTTGAGGGACACCTTTGTGGCTCAGTTGGTTAAGCATCTGACTTTGGCTCAGGTCATGATCTCGGGGTGCTGGAATTGAGCCCAGTACCTGCTTCTCCCTCTCTCTTACCCTCCCCCCACAAGATTTATCACCTTCCTTAATACCATCCTGACACCATGGTAATTATTTGTTATTTCTGAATGAAGAAAGGAATCCAGAAAACTTTTGGTTATTAGAAACCAAATGAAGTCCTTAAACCAGGTACTATAAACTTTCTTCCTCTGTTTCCAATACAGTTGTTGGGTAGGTAGATTGGAGTACTTTGATTTCTTCAGGGTATTTGAAAAAGCCTTTTATGATATTCTTGATGACATGTTGATGAAATGTGGACTGGATGGTGATACAGTTGGGTAACCTTATAGCTGGCCGAAGAGCTGTATTTGAAGAGTATTGATTACTAGGTGTTTGTCAGGTAGGATGGAGGTGGTGTACCACAAGACTGTCTTTGGTCTAGTCTTTCTCAACATTTTCATTATAACTTCCATGACTAAATATAAAATAGGTATATAAATTTGTGGGTGATACATAGTGGTCAGGACTTTTTCAGTTGTGATGGAAACCTTGCTCAAGCTAGTTTAAGCAAATAAGGAATTTATGTGTTCCCACAAATAGAGTTGATTAGGTTTCCGGCAGGGGCTCAAATAATGTCATCAGGATTCTGTCTCTGCTCATTTCCCTATTCTCCTTTCCTCTGAATTGGCTTTATTCTTAGTCAAGCCTTTGTCATGTGTTAGTAGAAATGAATATTGGCAGCTCCAGTTTTAATTTAGTCCTTCCAGCTTAAGGTACCATAGGAAAAAAGAATTTCTATGGTCTGTGGAGAACTTACATCATGTATTTTGTATAGAGTTCGGCCCGCTCCTGTAGTGGAATGAGGTTTGGGGAGTGGGTTTTTCATAAGAAAGAGAAATTCCTCACAGAAGGGAAGGGAAAGCATGATGAAAAGTCAAAACTGTACCATGACAAACCACTACAAATGGAGAGTTTAAGCACTGCATGTCTGAGTAGAAATTGACAATGTTATAAGAGACTGACAGAATTACATTAACAAGATATTATTACTATCAGCAGCAGCAGCTAATATTTGTTGAATTTTTACTGTGTCTTGGGCACTGTATACTAAGCACTTTACATCCAGTTAATTGGTACAGTGGTCATTTGAAATAGAGGTACTCTTGATGTTTTTATTTTACAGAATAAAATAGAATCAGAAAGACTGCATAATGTGTCTGTGATCACCCAGCTATTAAATAATAGAACTGAGAGGGGAGCCTGGGTGGCTCAGTTGGTTAAGTGTCTGCCTTCAGCTCAAGTCATGATCTCAGGGTCCTGGGATCGAGTCCCACATTGATCTCCTTGCTCATTGGAGGGTTTGCTTCTCCCTTTCCCCTCCCCCACTTGTGCTCTCTCTGTCTTGCTCTGCATACTCTGTCTCTCTCAAATAAAAAAAATAATACTCTTAAAAAAAAAAATAGAGCTATCAACCAGTATGTCTTTTAGAAAGATGAGCATTTAAAGTTTAAAAAAGTTTAAAATCATTACCTACATTTTTGATACAATGTATAAAACAGTATATATAGTACAGTGCCATTTGTCTAAAAGAATAAAGGGAAGGTGCATATAAGCAAGCAAATACATATGCATTACGTTGGTTGCTTCTGGGAAAGGAAATAGGGGTCAGGAATGAAAGAATCCTTTCAAAGTCTGAGTAGAAAAGATCTAGGGAATTCTAATGAATATGAAATTCAGGATGAGCTTCCAAGAATGACGTGATTATTGGAATAACTAATAATAACTATCATTTGAGATTGCCAAAATACTCTACACCTGTTGCTAGGCACTTGAGCTATTAAAGAATTTAATCTTTTAGGGGTTCCTGGGTAGCTCTGTCAGTTAAGCATCTGCCTTCAGTTCAGGTCATGATCCCATGGTCCTGGGATGGAGCCCAGCATCACGCTCCCTGCTCAGTAGGAAGCCTGCTTCCCCCTCTCCCTCTGCCTGCCGCTCCCCCTGCTTGTGCTCACATTCCCTCTCTTTCTCTGTATCAAATAAATAAATAAAATCTTAAAAAAAAAAAAGAATTTAATCTTTTAAACCACTGCAGTAGAGTGAGGGTTATTTTCTCCTCCCACGTAGGCAGGGATGGCGTTAGAACAAGGTTTTTATGACTACCTGTTATGGAAAATATTTCACCCTTCAGTGGTTAGTTAAACAATCTTTAAGATTCTTCCACATTATGATGATATGATTTTTCTGTGCGTATTCTTTTAGGAACCTGATAGAAAATGAGATGCTCTGGTATAAACATGCTCTCTAGGAACCCAAATCAGTTTTGCTGTTCAAGGTGCTTTCTTTAGAATGAATGATGTCTCATTGTAATTACCCATTGTTATGTAAAATCACCTGTTCTGTGACCTTCTAGGACATAAAATTACCTGGGAGACACTTTGGCAGTGAAGCCTGTCTAAGCAGATGTCCAGTTCCTGCTTGGTTTAACAGTGCTGAGGTGTCCATAATCAGGAGTTAATCTATAGTGTACAGGACCCTTCATACTACTTTGAGGTTTTATCTCTGTAATACCTTTAGTTTAAATGACATAGACAAGGAAGACTTATGTCGGAAATGAGGACTCCTGGTAATTGAAGATTCATTTTAAAATTTCTTTTAGGGGTGCTTGGGTGGCTCAGTCATTAAGCGTCTGCCAGGACCCTGGGATAGAATCCCGCTTTGGGTTCCTGCTCAGGGGGATGCCTGCTTCTCCCTCTCCCAACTCCCTCTGCTTGTGTTCCTTCTCGCTGTGTCTCTCTCTGGCAAAATCTTTAAAAAAAAAAAAAAATTCTTTTAGATAATGGCATGTTTATCTTCTGAACTACTAAGCTATATTTTCAAAGAAGTCTTATTCTTGGCAATTTAAAAACAAATAGGCATTAGAGTGACTGATTTCCCTTCCTCCCACAATGGTAAGGTCCATTTTCTCTCTAATGACCACCCAAATGTCCATTTCCAAAACCATTAGCTGAGCTCTTCATTCTCCCACAGGTTTAAAATACTCATTGCCTAACTGTTGAAATTTATTTTTACCTAACTTGTAAACATCCCCTACTTACAAAATCTATTGTCTGTGGATCTTAGAAGCTTTCTTTCCTGCTCTCCTCTTGCTAATAATGTTCCCTGCCTTTATGTCTTATTTTCCTTCACCATTACTTCCAAACTGCCCTGTTGTGGCAGACACTCCTGTTTGCCCACTAAACAGGCAATTGCCCTTAACTTCCTGGCTACCAGATTCCCACTTTTCTTCAGGAATCAGACGGGCATGTGGTTTTGGAGAAGCTGATCCCAGAACATGAAACCTGATTTGTTCTCAAAATATGATCCTCTGACCTGTAGATACTTTTGCGAGCTTTTCATTGGTTCTCTGGGTCTGGATTATTTTCATAATAGTAGTAAGACATTATTTATTATTTTCACTTGGTTGATACTTGCCCTGATATGCACTGATAATGCAAAAGCAATGGTGGGTAAAATGACTAGTATCTTGGCACAAATCAGGTAAATGGCACCAGATTGTACTACTAGCCATCACATTTTCACTGCTGTCCCTCACAGTAAAAGTAAAAATTTTGAAAGAGTTTGAGCATTGGTATTAATCTTCTTTGAATGCTTGGTAGTATTCACCAGTAAAGGCATACATTCCCGGACTTTTGTTCATTAGGAGGTTTTTGATTATTGATTCAATTTCCTACTAGTAATTGGTCTATTCACACTTTTTACTTCATCATGATTCAGTCTTGATAAGGTGTGTGTCTAAGAATTTATCCATTTCTTCTAGGTTGTTTAGTTTTCTGGCATATAATTAGTCTTAGAAGTCTCTTATGACCTTTTGTATTTCTGTGATATCAGTTGTAATATGTCCTCTTTCATTTCCAATTGTATTTGACTTCTCTCCCTCTCTTTGTCTTTCTGTGTGAGTGTCTCTCTCTTGTGAATCTAGCTAAAGTCTTGTCAGTTTTATCTTTTCAAAGAACTACCTCTTCATTTCATAGGTCTTTTTAGTCTTTGTTTCGTTTATTTGTGCTCTAATCTTTGTTATTTCCTTCCTCTACTAACTTTGTCCTTCATTTGCCCTTTTTCTAATTCCTTCTAGTTTCTAGTTTAAGTTTTTTTAGTTAAGACTTTTATTTCTTAAGGTAGGTATTTTTATTACTATAAACTTCCCTCTTAAAAATGTTTTTGCTGGGGGCGCCTGGGTGGCTCAGTGGGTTAAAGCCTCTGCCTTTGGCTCAGGTCATGACCTCAGAGTCTTGGGATCGAGCCCCACATCGGGCTCTCTGCTCAGAAGGGAGCCTGCTTCCTGCCTCTCTCTGTCAAATAAATAAATAAAATCTTTAAAAAAAAGTTTTTGCTGAATCTCACAAATTCTGATATATTTACATTTTCATTTATCTGCGAGTATTTCTTATTTCTCTTTTCATTTTTTTAACCCATTTGTTATTCATGTTGCTTAATCTCCACATATTTGTGAATTTTCCAGTTTCTAGTTGGTTTCTAGTTTTATACCATTGTGGTTGGGATATGATTTTAGTCCTCTTAAATTTATTAAGACTTGTTTTGTGGTCTAACATATCTCTCCTAGAAAACGTTCCGTATGCACTTGGAAAAAAATGTGTATTCTGTTGCTTTTGGATGGAATGTTCTGTATGTATCTGTTAACTCCATCTGGTCTAAAGTGTTATTTAAGGTTGATGTTCCCTTATTGATTTTCTGTTGGAATGATCTGTCCACTGATGTAAATGGGGTCTACTCTTACTGTCTTGCAGTCTATTTCTCCCTTTAGGTCTGTTAATAATTGCCTTATATAGTTAGGTGCTCCTCAATTGGTGTAAATATTTACAAGTATTATATCCTCTTGTTGGATTGACCTGTTTATCATGTAATGCCCATCTTTGTCTCTTTGTTCTAAACCTAAATGGATAAAAGATCTCAACATGAGGCAGGAATCTTATCAAAATCCTAGAGAACATAGGCAGTAACCTCTTTGCCATCGTCCACAGCAGCTTCTTTCAAGACATGTCTCCAAAGGCAAAGGAAACAAAAGTGAAAATGAACTTTTTAGGACTTTGTCAAGATAAAAATCTTCTGCACAGCAAAGGAAACATTCAACAAAATGAAGAGGCAACCCACAGAATGGGAGAAGATATTAGAGAAAATGACATTACAGACAAGGGCTGATATTCAAGATCTTTAAGAACTCCTCAAACTTACCACTCAAAAAACAGATAATTGTGTCAAAAAAATGGGCAGAAGACATGAACAGACATTTCTCCAAAGAAGACATACAGATGGCTAACAGACACATGAAAAAATGTTCATCATCATTAGCTATCAGGGAGATTCAAATCAAAACCACAGTGAGATACCACCTTATACCAGTTAGAGTGGCCAAAAATAAGAAGACCGTAAGCAACAAGTGTTGGAGAGGATGTGTAGAAAGGGCAACCCTCTTACACTGTTGGTGGGAGTGCAAGTTGGTGCAGCCACTTTAGAATACAATGTGGGGGGACGCCTGGGTGGCTCAGTTGGTTAAGCAGCTGCCTTCAGCTCAGGTCATGATCCCAGCATCCTGGGATCGAGTCCCACATCGGGCTCCTTGCTCCGCAGGGAGCCTGCTTCTCCCTCTGACTCTTCCTTCCACTCTGTCTGCCTGTGCTCGCTCTCGCTCTCTCTCTCTCTGACAAATAAATAAATAAAAATCTTAAAAAAATATATTAAACTTAAAAAAAAAAAGAATACAATGTGGGGATTCCTTAAGAAATTAAAAATAGAGCGGCCCTATGACCCTGCAATTGCACTATGGGTATTTACCCCAAAGATACAGGTGTAGTGAAAAGAAGGGCCATCTGTACCCCAGTGTTTGGGGTTTTTTTAAAGATTCTATTTATTTATTTGACAGAGAGACAGATTGATGAAGTTCTAGAACCTAGGTGAGGTTTGGTGGGCTGAGGTCCGGAGCCGATGACCAAGAAAGAATTCTTGAGACATCTTTGGTGCAAAATGGTGGTTTATTAAAGCACGGGGACAGGACCCGTGGGCAGGAAGAGCTGCTGCCCCGGGTTGTGAGGGATGGCAGGTTATGTACCCTGCTGTTGGGGGAAGGTGAGGGGAAGGGAGGTTTCAGTGGAGTTTTCATATGCTAAAGAGGGTCTACAAGGTGCCAGGATGTTCCAGGCCTGCCGGAGGCCTTGCCCTTGCTGCTGGATCAATGTTGTCTTTAGACCAGCCATTAACATTAAGATCTTTGGGAGACTTTTTGGTGGGGTGTCACAATCCTGCTATCAATCGTCTTTGTTAGCGAGATTTAGAACATTTGTAAGCCAAGGGAGACTCCGGTCTAGCAGGATTGTGAGCTCTGCAAGTTAACTATTTGCTTATTGTTCATGGCAGTCAGGGCTGCCTGAGGGATGCTACACATATGGAGGGGAGCGGATGAAGGGGGGGGTGCAAGGCGCCAGCTTTTGCTTTGTCCTCAGCCAGCCTCCTGCTCCCTCATCAAGATCACAAGCAGCAGAGAGGCAGGCAGAGAGAGAGAGGGGGAAGCAGGCTCCCCACTGAGCAGAGAGTTCGATGCGTTTAAAGGTTTTTTGTCTGTTTTTTTTGTACCCCAATGTTCATAGCAGCAATGGCCACAATCTCCAAACTGTGGAAAGAGTCAAGATGCCCTTCAACAGACAAATGGATAAAGAAGATGGTCCATATATACAATGGAATATTATGCCTTCATCAGAAAGGATGAATACCCAACTTTTGTATCAACACGGATGGGCCTGGAGATGATACTGAGTGAAATAAGTCAAGCAGAGAGAGTCAGTTATCATATGGGTTCACTTGTGGAGCATAAGGAATAACATGGTGGACGTTAGGAGAAGGAAAGGAAAAGTGAATTGGGGGAAATCAGAGGGGGAGACAAGGCATGAAAGTCTGTGGACTCTGGGAAACAAACTGAGGGTTTTGGAGGGGATTGGATGTGGGAAGTTGGGTGAGCCTGGTTGTGGGTGTTATGGAGGGCACTTATTGCATGGAGCATTGGGTGTGGTGCAGAAACAATGACTCTTGGAACACTGAAAAAATAAAATTTAAAAAGAATTGAAGTCTGTTTTGTCTGGGGGTGCTGTGACTCTTGATCTCAGGATTGTATATCCATGCCCCATGTTGGGCATAGACTTTATTTAAGAGGAAAAAAAAAAAGACTGTTGTATTACTCATATAGCCACTCCAGCTTTCATTTGCTTTCCATTTGCATAGAATATCTTTTCCGTCCCTTCTCTTTCAGTCTGTGTGTGTTCTTATATTTAAAGTGAATCTCTTGTAGGTAGCATATAGATGGGTCTTATTTTTTCATCCTGAGTACTTCTGTATGTCTTTTGATTGGAAAAATTTAGTCTACTTACATTTAAAGTAATTATTGATATTTCATAGTTAATACCATTGTTTGTCAGCTATACTTCAATTTAAAAAATAAAAATAATTATTTTTTTAAAGATTTTATTTATTTATTTGACAGACAGAGATCACAAATAGGCAGAGAGGCAGGCAGAGAGAGAAAGAGAGGAGGAAGCAGGCTCCCAGCTGAGCAGAGAGCCCAATGCAGGGCTCGATCCCAGACCTGAGCTGAAGGCAGAGGCTTTAACCCACTGAGCCACCCAGGCACCCCTAAAATAATTATTGATAGGTACTTATTGCCATTTGTTATTTGTTTTGTGGCTGTTACTGTAGTTCCTCTCTGTGCCTTTCTTTCCTTTTACTCTCTTCCTTTGCGGTTTGATGACTTTCTTTAGTGGTATACTTATATTGCTTTCTCTTTCTCTTTTGTGTATTTGCTTTAGGTTTTGTTTTGAGGTGATTGTGAAGCCTACTTATATAACAACCTATGTCTATAACAGTCTATTTTTTTTAAATATTTTATTTATTTATTTGACAGAGAGCACAAAGAGGGGGAGCTGGAATAGGAGAGGGAGAAGCAGACTCCCAGCGGCGAGCCCAATGCAGGGCTTGATCTCATCATCCTGGGATCATGACTCAAGCCAAAGGCATAAGCCCAACCAACTAACCTGCCCAGATGCCCAATAAGAGTCTCTCTTAAGCTGATCCTGTTCCAAAGCTTATTATTTTTTATTCTCCCCCTACACAGGTTTTATTGGCAATGTCACATTTTACATCTTTTGATTTTGGGTATCTCTTAACTAATTATGGTAATCACAGTTATTTTTCCTACTTCTGTCTTTTAGTCTTTATACTAGCTTTATATATGATTAACCCACTACCTTTACTATTTTTAGAAGAGGAGGGAACTCTTTCACACTCATTTTAGGAGACCAGCATTGTCTTGATGCAAAGGAGACAAGGATGTCACATGAAAAGAAAATTATGGGCCATTATCCTGATAAACACAGGTACTAAAGTCCTCAACAAAATATTAGCAAACTGAATTCAACAATTCAGATCCCACCATGATCAAGTGGGATTTATTCCAGGGATGCAAAGATATTTCAACATCCACACGTCAGGGGTGCCTGGGTGGCTCAGTTGGTTAAGAGACTACCAGGGTAGTCTGGGATCAAGTCCTGCATCAGGCTCCTTTCTCAGGGGGGAACCTGCTTCTCCCTCTCCCTCTGCCTACCACTCCCCCTACTTGTGTGCTCTCTCTTTCTCTCTCTGTTGAATAAATAAAATCTTCAAAAAAAAAAAAAAATCAGTGTTACCCAACACATTAACAAAAAGAAGGGTAAAGATTATATGATTATCTCAATAGATGTAGGAAAAGCATATGACAAAATTCAATATCCATTTATGATAAAAATTCTCAATAAAGTGGGTAGAGAGGGAACATACCTCAACATAATAAAGACCATATATGCCAAGTCCTTAGCTAACATCATATTCAATTGTGAAAAGCTGAAAGCTTTTCTTCTAAGATCAGGAATAAGACAGGAATGCCCACTCTTGCCTTTTTTATTCAACACAGTATTGGAAGTCCTAGCTGGAGAAATTCTGTAAGAAAAAGAAAAGACATCCAAATTGTGAAGGAGGAAATTTAAAAAAACAACAACAACAAAAAACTGTCACTATTTGCAAATGACATAATTATATATAGAAAACTATAAAGACTCCTTAAAAAACTGTTGGAACTAATAAATGAATTCAGTAAAGTTGCAGGATACAAAATCAATACAAAAGTCTGTTGCATTTCTGTATACTAATAACAGAATACCAGAGAAATTTAAGGAAAAAATCCCATTTACAGTTGCATCAAAAAGCATAAAATAACTAGGACTAATTTAACCAAGGAGGCTAGAGACTTATGTATTGAAAACTATAAGACATTAATGTAAAAAATTTAAAGACAACACAAATAAATGAAAAAATACTCCGTGCTCATAGTTTGGAAGACTGAGTATCATTAAAATGTCCATACTGCCTAAAGCAGTCTACAAATTCAGTGTAATCATTAATTCCAATGGCATTTCTCATGGAACTAGAACAATTGTAAAATTTGTGTGGAACCACAAGAGACCCCAAACAGTCAAAGCAATTCTGAGAAAGAAGAACAAAGCTGGAGACACCTGATTTCTGATTTCATGACTCCCTGATTTTAAACTCCATTAAAAAGCTACAGTAATTAAAACAGAATGGTATTGAACAGAATTGCCCAGAAATAAACCCAAACATATATGGTCAATTAATTTATGACAAAGGAGCCAAGAACATACAATGGGGAAAGAACTGTCTCTTCAATAAATGGTGTTGGGAAGATTGGACCAACCACATGTAAAAGAATGAAACTTGAACACCATCTTACAACATCTACAAAAATCAACTCCAAATGGATTTAAGGCTTGTACATAAAAACCTGAAATCATAAAACTCATAGATAACAACGTAGGCAGTAAGCTCCTTGACATAGGTCTTGGCATTGATTTTTTTAATCTGACACCAAAAGCAAAAGCAATAGAAGGAAAAATAAACAAAACAACATAAAATAAAAAGCTTCTACACAGCAAACACAGCAAAGGAAACCATCAACAAAATGAAAGACAACCTGCTAAATGGGAGAAAATATTTGCTAAGCATATATATCTGATAAGAGGCTAATATCCAAAATACAAGAATTCATACAACTGAACAACAACAACAAAAAAGTCTGTTTAAAAACTGGACAGAAGAGGGGTGGCTGGGTAGCTCAGTTGTTAAGTGTCTTTCTTTGGCTCAGGTCATGATCCCAGGGTCTTGGGATTGAGCCCCACATCAGGCTCCCTGCTTGGCAGGAAGCCTGCTTCTCCCTCTCCTGCTTTTTCTGCTTGTGTTCCCTCTTTCTCTGTCAAGTCAATCAATCTTAAAAAGGGGGGTGGGCAGAAGATCTAAAGAGATATTTTTCCAAAGAAGATATACAGATGGGCAACAGGTATATAAAAAGATGTTCAACACTATTACTCATCGGTTAATTATAAATCAAAACCACGAATTATCACTTCATACCTGTTAGAATGGCTATTTACCAAAATAATAAGAAATAATAAATACTGGTTAGGATGTGGAAAAAAGTTCACTGTTGGAGAGGAAGTAAATTGGTGCAGCCACTATGAAAAACATATGGAGGGTCCTCAAAAAATAAAAATAGTACTATGATATGATCCAGCAATTTCAGTTCTAGGTATTTATCTGAAGAAAACAAAATCATTGAAAGATGTAAGTACCGCCATGTTTATTGCAGCATTATTTACAGTGGCCAAGATACAGAAACAACCTAAGAGTCTATCAGTGGGGGAATAGATAAAGTAGATGTGATGTATATATACAATGGAATATTATTTGGCCACAAAAAAATTAAATCTTGCATTTTCCTGTGTCAGCTATACTTAAATTAAAAAAAAAAAATCATAAAAAAGAAAAGTGGGGGAAACTCTTGCCATTTATAATAACACGGTTGGACCTCAAGGGCATTGTGCTAAATGAAATAACTCAGAGAAAGACAAACACCACATGATCTCTCTTATTTTATTTATGGAATCTTTTAAAAAAAAACTTGAAACAGAGAACAGATTAGCAGTTATCAGAAGCAGGGAGTAGGGGTGGGAAAAATGAGTGAAGGAAGTGAAAGGTTGAAAAAATATATCTTTAAAAGCCAGTTTATCTTTAAAATATCTTTATATATAAAATCTCACCTTGTGAGTACATGTCATTTTATATTCTATGTGACAAAAGGGGAAGTACATATAAAGCACATCTGCTGCATGCCAAAATGTATTTTTCTCTAGGTAAAGCACTTTTGCAATTGAGTTGCAAGCTGACCTAGCCAGTTTTTCATGGGATGTCCTTTTTACTTGAAAGTACAACTAAAAGTATAGGTATTCAGAGCTGGGTATTTGCAGACATTTTCTTAAAAGTCAATGAAATGAGCCTATTAACTCCAAGGAAAACAATCAACACTATTTGTCATCAATGATAAAATATGAGCTTTCAAGCAAACATTGTATTTTTGGAACATTTATCTCCCTCCCTGCCCCTAGTAGTTTGACAGCCTACCAATACCTAAAGGATTTTCTGATGAACTCAGAGGCAATATCAGCAACTATGACTTTTTTGTATTAATGGAATATGTTGGTATATGAAAAAGTTGTATAACTCAGTGAACCATTATTTTCCAAATGACTAATATATGATGTTAAAAATCATGCATGGGTAGAAGAAGCATTCAAAGTACTAGACAGACCCAAGGACTGTATTGTAACAGATTACAAAAAGTTCATTGATACAGTCAGATTCCACATTGCCATTAACCTCTAAGAACTATCATTTGTTTGGTTTGGGTGTCGTATCAAAGAATAACCACAATTACCTGAAAAGGATGCATATATAAAATCTATGTGAGGCCAGTTCTCTTTATATAGTTCAGCACATTTCACCAACAGATTAAATGCAGAAACAAACATGAGAATCAAGCAGTTGTCTATTAACCCAGCCATTGAAGAGATTTGCAAAATGTAAATCATTGTCACTATTCTTTTTTCCCTTTCTTTTGAAAAATTACAGCTTTTTTTTTTTTTTAAGATTTTGTTTATTTGTTTGACAGAGAAATCACAAGTAGGCAGAGAGGCAGGCAGAGAGGCGGGAAGCAAGCTCCCTGCTAAGCAGAGAGCTTGATGTGGGGCTCATTCCAGGACCCTGAGATCATGACCTGAGCTGAAGGCAGAAGCTTAACCCACTGAGCCACCCAGACACCCCTATTTTTATTTAAAATGTTACATATATTCATATGTACTAAGTTTTTAAAAGTCATTTTAAACAAGTTAATGCAAGTCAAATTTTTTCTTTTTAAGATCTAGTATGGTGAATATCAATAGACATAGTCCACATCAGAGCTCTTTGGGGTCTTCAATTTTTTGTTTATCTTTTTATTTTGGGATAATTAATAGGTTTGGTTTTTTTTTTTTTAAAGATTTTATTTATTTATTTGACAGATCACAAGTAGGCAGAGAGGCAGGCAGAGAGAAGGGGAAGCAGGCTCCCCACTGAGCAGAGAGCCCGACACGGGGCTTGATCCCAGGATGCTGAGATCACGACCTGAGCCAAAGGCAGAGGCTTAACCCACTGAGCCACCAGGCGCCCCGGGATAATTAATAGGTTTAACAAATAATTCAGAAAGGTCTCATGTATCCTTTACCTAGTTTCCCCTAATGGTAACACCTTGCAGAGCTATAGTACAGTATTGCAAAGGGGATACTGACATTAATGTAGTCCACCTATCTTAAGATTTCCCCCATTTTGCTTGTGCTCACTTGTGTGTTTCTCTCGCTGTGTATGTGTGTATATTTAATTCTGTGCAGTTTGATCACATGTGTGGGCTTGGGTTGTTTACCACATGGTCAAAATATAGAACATCTCCATTACTGTAAGAACTCTTGTGTTGACTTATCTAACCAATCAGCTCTACTACCTCCCACCAACCCTTCCTCCTGGCAGCTAATAATCTGTTCTATGAGTCTCTAATTTTGTCATTTCAAAATCATTAGTTTCATTTTTTTAAATATTTATTTGAGAGAGAGAGTGCACAAGCAGAGGGAGGAGGAGAGAGGGAGGGAAAAAAGAATCCAAGCTGACTCCCACTGAGCTACCCAGGAGACCCTCAAAATCATTAGCTGTTTTAAGTACAAGTTAGAATCTTTCACTTTTAATTTTTAATATAGTAAATACTAACTGATAAAGCCTACATAAATAAAAGCTCTGTAAGGTTCTCTGTTTTTAAGACTATAAAATATTTCCCAAGACCAAAATATTTAAAAACAGCTGGCTTGAGGCAGTGAGAATCATTCCCATTTCTCCTTCCCAAGCTACTACAGAACAAGGTGTGGTTTGTGATGTCTCAATTTAGAATTCTCATAGGGTCATCAATATGAGTGATGATTAGGTTCTTTAGTATAATTTGCTCTATCCATGATATTGGTTAAATTAAGACTTTTCTACTGACATCTGTGATTCTGAATGATTCAGAAGAAAGACTTAAGCTTTCTGTTGTATTCACCTTACTTTGTGGGTTATCGTTGTTTCGTTTGGTTTTATTTAAGATTTTATACGAGACAGCGAGAGAACACGAGCCGTGGGGAGAGGTAGCAGGAGAAGGAGAAGTGGACTCTCGGCTGAGCAGAAACTCTGTTGAGGGGTTTGATCCCAAGACCCAAAGGCAGACACCCAACCATCTGAGCCACCTAGGCATCCCTTGTTTCTTATTTTCTTGATTGTTTTTATATCATATGGGGTTAGAGAATGGAGTAGAGATGACAAGTTCCAGTCCTGACTTTTTAGGAAATGAGTATGTGAAAGGAAGTAAGAATTGTGTTTAGGAAAGGAAGTAGTTGCTGCCAAAGAATGAATTTTTCTCATTCTTTATTCTTGAAAAGCTAATTCTAGTGCTTCCCTTGAAACAATACAGGAATGGGAGGGATTATCAGCCTTCTGTGGAAAAAAAATAGTTTCAGAGGTAGTACTCAGGTCCCTATCATCACTCATCAGCTGCAAAGTTAATAGCTTTGCTGAAGGAAAATGTGGTGAATTTCAAGTAGGCAGGAGATTATGGATTGAGAAGAGTTAGAAGAGCAGAATAGATGCTTCTCTCAAGAAAAAACCTTTGCCACAGTAATGGATACTGCCATGTAATTTGTATTATACAGTGATTTTATTTATGAGATTTTTCTTCCTTTGTTAAATTTCCAGCATAATATATGCATTCCCACACACTGGGAAGTTAAGACGGGCTTGAATTTTAGGGTCATATGATGTGCTATCTCCTCTTTACCAGAAGAGGTCTTTTGGGTTTGAGCCTGAGATTCTATAGGAATTCTATTCTATAGGGATCTATCATTGCAGGAGATCTCCCTATGGCTAGTCTTATAGTCTTCAAATTATATGTTCACTTGCACTTGCATTTTCTAGTACAAACTGGAGCTGCCTTTACTCCTGACCTTGGCCAGGCTGATTGGTTAAAATTGAGTGCTAAAGTAAGTTGTCTGTGAGTAAGAGAATATGTGGTTTCAAAGAACTGTTTGATGGCTGGTTATGGTGTCAGCTACCGTGTCTTTCTTTTTCACTTTTTCTTCCTTGCCTTCTGCTACAAGATGTCTTAGAAATTAACCAGAGTTACAATCAAATTCTTTTTCAAAGCAAGCTTAAGTGAAATCTGGAACAACAGACCTGCAACCTATGTTTCTCCTTCCTTCTTCCATCTACCTTCCTTCCTTCCAGTAGTTAGGGTCAAAGAGTGTTTGAAAAGGTGATTTCCTCCTTCACTAATACTTAAATGTTGTATTGTTTTGTGATTTACTTGGAATATTCTATTGTATTCTGTTAAGAGCTTTGTGGAAAGGAGGAATTCAGATTTCTTCTTCCTCAGAAGAAAGAATTCAGAACTTCTTTCTCAGATACTGTGATTTCTTACCGGCCAGGCTCTTGCAAACAAGCAATTACTGATCTTCCAGGATAAGCAAAGATAATCTGTAATTATTTAAAAAATACAATAACTTTATTTCAAAATCTCAGTCAACAGGAGGCAGTTCAAATAATTGAAGATTTTTTCCTGTATTTTTAATTTTAGAGACAATTAACATAATTGATAAATGGGGAATGCCTGCCTGGGTGGCTCAGCAGTTGAGCGTCTGACTCTTGATTTTGTCTCAGATCATGATCTTGCAGTCATGGGCTCGAGCGCCCCTCACTCCCCTGCCAGCACCCTCCCAGCCCCCCACCCTGCTCAGCATGAATTCTGCTTGGGATTCTCTCCCTCTGTCTCTTCCCTCCTCCCCTCAATACTCTCTCTCTAGGGGCGCCTGGGTGGCTCAGCGGGTTAAGCCGCTGCCTTCGGCTCAGGTCATGATCCCAGGGTCCTGGGATCGAGTCCCACATCGGGCTCTCTGCTCAGCAGGGAGCCTGCTTCCCTCTCTCTCTCTCTCTACCTGCCTCTCCATCTACTTGTGATCTCTCTGTGTCAAATAAATAAATAAAATCTTTAAAAAAAAATACTCTCTCTCTAAAAAAAATAAAATTGATAAATATAATTTTGAATAAATACCAGTTATTCTTTTTAATAACCCACCATAGGGGCGCCTGGGTGGCTCAGTTGGTTAAACATTGGACTTTGGATTTCCACTTGATCATGATCTCAGGGTTGCGAGATCAAGCCCCACATTGGGCTCAGTGCTGGGTGTGGAGCCTGCTCAAGATGCTCTCTCTCCCTCTCCCCATTCCCCACATTTGCTTTCTTTCTCAAAAACAAAACTACAATAAAAATTTTGCAAACAGTCAAGTTTTATAGGAGAGTACTTTCATGTTTATCCATGAATTAGAAATCTATATTATTGTTAGTATTGCTGAAGCTGAGTCACTGTAAGATCTTGAAGGACCTTTGGAATTATCAAAGAAAGAGAATATAGTATTTAGTATACTTGATGACATTCTACATTCTATAAAATCTTGTCCAATAATTCTGTATAAATCTGAACATTTACCTAACCATTATCTCCCATTATCTTTCATTCTTGGATAAAAGGAGTTTCTTAGAGTTACTGAAGGTTATCAGTAGAGCCATCTTCCTCTCTGCCTTTTGACTATGAAGATGAAGGTATCAGACTCCTATTTGTGAAGAGGAGAGGGAAATATCTGTCCCCAATATTTCTTCGCTGCATTTTCTACCCCCCAAATTATGTTGCAGCCTTAAATTTTACTTCCATCAGTTCCTCTCATGTAGGAGGCAGCTGAAGTCAGTGTATATTACTTCTTGAGGGGAGATTAATGGCTCTGTCCTTTCTTTATTCTCTTCAGTCCTCATTTCTGCATCACCTGCCTATCAGCACTTAGATCTCTAATAGGTGCTATTAAGAGTAATATCTAAAGGTGAATTGAAAAGAAGTATCATTAAAAGATAAAGGACACGCACTGGGGAAATTTAAGATATTTCCATCTTTAAATTCTCTTGTCTCTTTTTAGGTTTTTCTTTTGTTTTGTTGTTAATCTCCCCATTCAGTGAGTCCTGGGAGCCCCCCTGTGGCACTCTGGCATTTTAGAGACCAAGAATTGGCCTGAGTTTTATTGTTTTTATGGCTATTAAGGTATTTAATGACCTTAACTTTTTATGTTCCTGTTACTCAATTTTCCCTGCTGGCTCCAGTCTCCTGATGATTCCTTCTCTTGTGTCCTAGGTATATGGGAAAGGTGGCAAAATAAGTCCTCTTCTGATTTTTTATCCTCTCCTGGAGAGCGGTAAATGAAATTGTGTTTGTTCCAGTGAATAGTAGACTATGAAATCCCATGAAGCCACCTAGGTTATTAGATGAATATCACAGAGCTGCTTATTATGCACTGTGGCTTAATGTAGATTATAGATGTGACCAAATGGTAATTAGCAGAGCTAGAGCTGTAATTAAACATTATTGTGCTGCTCCGTGACTTCTCCTCCGATTTCTGTTGCAAAGTAGGGAACTGAAGAGTTCCAAACCAATAGGTGGATTTCTTTATTTCTCCCCCCAACCAAAATCTCTTTTAATTAACTGACTAAATGAAGTCATCCTCACACAAACAGAATCCTGAATTCTACTTACTACTGCTGATCAGTTAAGAGTAGTTTGGTGCATATACATGTTAATTGGCTCTTTGTATAATACATTTTGTTTTTCTAACTGATTATTTCTGCTAAGTTCCTTCTCTGCATGTATTCTGTAGCAGGGTTTAACTTGGCAAACTGAATGCAACAAGGGTGTTTCCTACTTAAATCTTAGATGTTTTTTGGATCTGTCAGTATAGAACTAGGGGCTTGGCTTTATTTACATTTTTAGTACCTTCTCATTGGTCTCCCAGAGGCAGTGAATGATCTACCAGGAAATGAAGCCATTTCTAGAAAACAGCTGCCCTTGATGGCTGAGAGAGAGAGAGTGTGTGTGTGTGCGTGCGCACACATGCATGTGTGGGCACAAGTTTGTAGGTGACTCCCTGGGGACTTACCTCCTTCTGTGTTTTGGATTGCTGCCTCAGCAGTGGAACAGATTAGCAACAGGACATGCTCAAACAAGGCAGTCAGAAAATTCAGAGGAGTGACTTAAAAGATTCAATCTAATCTGTGTCCAAGAAAGAGGACATTGCCGGAATTTCTCCTGATAGTAGAAGAATGGTATAGAAAAGACAACAACCTCTTAGGCAAAGGAAATGTACATACTGATTGTGAAATTGTTTTTGTCTCAGTTCTTCTGCAGGAGAAAAAAATAGAAAAACAGAGGTGAAGCCAAGAGTAAAGATGATCTGTGTACTCTGTTGTAATTCTGGAGATCCAAAGTATTATGAGCTACCTTCTTGAAGCATTCCTGAAAGGGCTTGATGGTTAGACCCAAATTCCAGCCATATACAGGGGTAGCAGAGACTTGAGCTTACTTTTTCTGTGTTTTCACCTTCAAATCTGTGCATAGAAATTTTACAGGTCTTTCGGGAATCTGGCACATCCAAAGAAAGCAAAGATATCTTTTGGCTTTGACCATAATGCAGAAAATTCATTATACGGGCTTTGACTTTCTTTTCTTTTTATGAAAGAGGTGGAGTTAGGGAAGTATGGGGTTGGGCATCAGGGGGAAGGTGGGTGCATGACAACAAGCAGATAATGATAATGTTTTGGCAGCCTTTCAGGGACCAGAATTCATCAGAATCTGTGTTCTAGCATTCAGTGGACTCAATGATGATTCACAAATAGCAGTGACTTCTAACCCAAGAAGTGAGAGCTGACTGCAGTAGAGGCTATACCCAGATCTCAGCTTCTAGAGTAGTATCTTAGGCCAGGAAGGGGTGTGTGTGAGTGTGTGTGTGTGTGTGTGTGTGTGTGTGTGTGTGTGAATATGTGAATGTGTGTGTTAAGAAAGGAAGGTAGAATATAGGTTCAGCAGTGGACATTCAGTAAAACCAGAGTTCTGTTGCAGAACTGTCCAGCAGCTTGGATTATGAATGCATATGCGGCTCTCTAAATGTAGGTCCATTGAAGGAGTATATTCAAACTGCACTAAAAAATCTTTTGTGGGGCACTGGGTGTCTCAGTCAGTTGAGTGTCTGATTCTTGGTTTCTGCTTAGGTCATGCTCTTGGGGTTGTGAGATGGAGTCCTACATCAGAGCCCCATGTACTCTCTGGGCTTGGCAGGGAATCTACTTGAGAATTTTTCCCTCTGTACCGCCCCCGCTCATTTGTGCTTGCTCTCTCTCAAAATAAATAAATCTTTTTTAAAAAGTCTTTCACAAGGTGAAGAAAATCACAACCCTTGACTCTCATTTTCTAGGTCTTTTGAATGGTATCATACTTAATCTTCAGGGAAGATCAGTCAGTGTGTGAACTGAGTGCTTTCGCATGTGCAGGACACTGTTCAGTTAGGATCTGGGCACTGTAGACTCAAGAGTATTTTCCTGAGTCTGATAAATGCTAGGATTTAAAGAGTTAAGGGATTATTATCTTCTTCATTACAACTTTTAATTCTGGATATGTTGAATTTTTGGTTTCTAAGTGATTGCATTCTTGTGAGAGGTTCTAGTTTTAGAGGTAGGTTGCTGGTTCTTGTGTTCACCTATTTCTGTCTGTGTGTGCATAATCAACTTCATCTGCAGACTGCCATGAATTGGCTTCTGGATAGTAATAGCACCTGCTGTTCCTTAAAGTTAATTTGATGTTGGATTCATGCTCCAAAATGCCATTCTTATTAACCAGTCACTGTTGTAATCTCTAAGGGTTAGAAACCCCCATCGGGTTGCTCCTAGCCCTCCTATAACTTTTAAGTAGATGTTCTTCTAGTTAAAGATGTTAAAGCTCTAGTCTTCTTGAAGTGACATTTCAAGGCTCTGGATATTTTCTCCCCTTCTTTATTTCTTCCCATATTCTTGGATTTTGTACCAGATTAATGTATTATTTGTCAAATGATAGATTGGTGGGAAACACAGTGGTGGCAGTAGAACATGCCTCAGAAGTCTTTTCTTTCTCATCAATCTATGTGCTCTAAATACTGTTGAAATCTGGACCTGGTTCTTTATCACTAGAGGTTTTTAAATGAGACAGGATTTTTTTAGTACACTTTTAGCTAAGCACAGTTTATGAGGAAGATCATTAATAAGAAATACAGCTTCTCCTACCACAGGGTGCACTCATATAAACAACTAGATTTGTAGTGGTATCACAAGCTGGAACTTGAAAGGAAGGACCAAAATCTTATATTTAGAGCCTTCCACGCTGGCAGGAAAGAATGTAGGACTAGATTAAATATAGAGAAGGTATTTCCTCTAAATGTTTTCTCTGCAACTCAGCTACTACTTTTCTTCCCTCACAGATGGAGTCTCCTGTCTCTACACCAGCGGTGCTGCCACTGCACCTTTTGGTACCAGTGGTCAGTAATGACATCTCATCCCCCTGTGAGCAGATCATGGTTCGTACCCGATCAGTTGGGGTCAACACATGTGATGTGGCTCTGGCTACAGAGCCTGAGTGCCTGGGCCCCTGTGAACCTGGGACAAGTGTCAACCTCGAGGGCATCGTGTGGCAGGAAACAGAAGATGGTAAGTGCTATGTGGGACTTTCCCATCCCTTCTCAACCTGCTTCTGCCAACACGGGCTTATCGTGTAAATAACACCAAATATTTATTAGGAGTCTCAAGTGCCATAGTCTGCTTATGATACCTAAACAGATGATTGCAGCAAACTTCTTAGTAAGATCGTCCAGTTTCTAGAGTTTGCCAGTTTTTAAAATTAATTATCTACCCTTCATATCAATCAACAGTATCGGCCCTTGTATTTAAGCAGTCATTTGATAAGTGTTAGCCAGGTAATTTAAACAGGGTCTATACTCTCCATACTCCTCTGTATCATTTTATATGGGAGAATTTGAAGGTAAATGAACTTTATTGGGTCGGGCTTGAGGAGAATAAAGTAATGAAAGGACAGCTGTGGGAGTCAAGGAAATGGAAAACATTCACTCTTAAATTGACTTAGTGTTGGCTCATTGAATATGCAACTCTGGCCTTTTTTAACACCTGGAGGTGCAGCCAGCTCCTTCCCACTGGTTGCCTCATTGCCCAGCCACCCACGCCACTTCATGCATCTGTCACTTAGTACTGATTTTATAGGCCTAGGCAACAGGGAGATGTTTACATGGTCTTGTTTTCAGGCATCCACTAAGCAATTGGCTCACTGTTGGGTGCTTCTGCCTGAGGCTACCATCCAGACTTGTATGTTCCATTTGCCCCTGAGAACAGAATTTCTTCTATTTTGGAAGTTCATAAACCTAAAATTTAGAGGTATAAAGGGAGTTAACCAAGTATTTCTGACCCCTTGGTATCTTTTGATTTCAGCACATATATTGTTTTTATAAAGAATCCAAGTTCTTGTTAAAGTATGTGTGGTTTATGGAGGCTGGGCCTCAGGGTCCCATCAGGTCTTGGCATTAGTAACCAGACTTTCAAAGCATCCCCACTCTGGAGTTTAGAGGCCCAGAGGAGCGCAGCTCATTATCTCTAATTATCATAAGCTATCTTGTCAGTTTGCCCATGGAAATTCAGGCATTTCATTGTGGTCATTCTAATCAAAGTCTGTTCCTCTGAATGTTTTGTTGTGATTCAGTATTTATTTAAAGTCTACCATGCAGTAGGCATTGAGGTGATATAGGTTAAGAATTCTGTATTTTGGGGGACTCCTGGGTGGCTCAGTTGGTTAGGCAGCTAGCTGCCTTCAGCTCAGGTCATGATCCCAGCGTCCTGGGATCGGGTCCCACATCGGGCTCCTTGCTCAGCGGGGAGCCTGCTTCTCCCTCTGCCTCTGCCTGCCATTCTGTCTGCCTGTGCTCGCTCTCTCTCCCTCTCTCTCTGATAAATAGATAAAATCTTTAAAAAAAAAATTAAAAAAAAAAAAAGAATTCTGTATTTTGGGGGCACCTGGGTGGCTCAGTGGGTTAAAGCCTCTGCCTTCAGCTCAGGTCATGATCCCAGAGTCCTGGGATCGAGCCCCACATCGGGCTCTCTGCCCCATGGGGAGTTTGCTTTCTCCTCTCTGCCTGCTTGTGATCTCTGTCAAATAAATAAATAAAATCTTTAAAAAAAAAAAAATTCTGTGTTTTTGGCTTTCTCATTGTTAAACAGCAATATAGTAAAGTTTCAGCTTTCAGAATAACATTGCTGATGAGGTTTTATTGTGTGCCTAAAACCATAATGCCAAAAAAAAAAAAAAAACCTATTGTGTTAAAAACTGATGCAGGGACAATGGAGACAGAAGTTGATTCTAGAGGTTGACTCTCAATGTGTGTATTCAGTATACAATCTGGAAATCACAAGTGGCTATATCTCTTGTTTTAAAAATGTCATCTGCCTATGGCCAAATGTCTAAACAGCCACAATGTCTGTTGGAATGACAAACATGTCCAGACCTTAGCTCCGTGACACCAAGCAACCTTCGGGGTCTGTTACCTCAATATATTGAAAATAGAAGACATAAATTCCCTGCCTGTTTATTCTATCCATCTTTATGATGGTGACTTTTCTCCAAGGGCAAGATGTTTTTCATATGTGTGAACCTGATGAAAACTTTGCAGGAAAGTGAAGCTAAACCTTTCAGTCTCCTGAGAACAGTGGTTACTTTTTTTTTTTTAATCCCAGGATTCCTGTTCTCCCTTCCTGCCAAGGCAATGTTAGCACACACACACAAAAAAATTTTTAATTATTTCATCTGAAAAGCTCTGTGGTTATACCTGGCAGCTTATTACCAAGTTCCCCTGTTACATATTTTGCATGCACCCTACATCTTATTTCACAGTAGTTATCAGATTTTGTAATTTTATATAATTCTGTTTTCCAGTAATATCTATCTCTTCCACTTCTTTTCTTTTTTTAAGATTTTATTTATTTATTTGACAGACAGAGATCACAAGTAGGCAGAGAGGCAGGCAGAGAGAGAGGAGGAAGCAGGCTTTCCTCAGAGCAGAGAGGCTGGGGCTGGGGGCAGGGGAGGGAGCAGCCTCCCTGCTGAGGAGAGAGCTGGATGTGGGGCTCGATCTCAGGACCCTGGGATCATGACCTGAGCCAAAGGCAGAGGCTTTAACCCACTGAGCCACCCAGGTGCCCCTCTAACACTGTTTTAGAATTCTGTGAGCTCAGGGACTCTGTTTTGCTTATCACCGAATATCTAATACTTAACTCTTGGCCTCTATAGTAGGCCCTCAAAAATATTTGAGTGAGTGAATGCTTACATCTAGTTATTGTCATTTCTAGATCTATGTTAACATGTATTTAATGGATATTATAATAATTATCTGAACTTAGAAACCATATCAAATACTTTATAAAATTCTAAACCTTCTCTGAAACTCAGAATAATTACTGCTGTCACCAGGTAGTGAGATCACTCTCACCTATTTATATCTGTAAGATTTTTAGTTCTCCTACTTTTAATACCATATTTTCTCCCATTTACTACATTGTGTTTCATAGCTTAGTACCTCTCCTCTTTCTTTTTCATTCATCACAAGGGAAAGAGAACTGTTCTGCAATTAGATACTATACTCTGCTTTCTGGCCCTCCCATAGGGCCTTCACCTGAACCATCAGTTGGCAAAGGTCTGAACTGGGATCAGAGTTGGTTTACATTCCTTTTCATCTTCAAGTGACAGAGATTTCCTGCAAAGATCATTCTCTGCAGATCTGTAAGATACGGTATACTGAGTCAGTCCTCAAGTTAATAATAAGAACTATATACAGATACTTTAGAAAAAAAAAATCCTTCAGCCTTCTAGGATTTTTGTCTGCCACCTGACTCTTTGTACTTCTGTCTGTCTCTTTTCCCAGCAAACTACTATCTTCAAATAGAAAAATCCTTAGAGCTTAGAGAGAAGCTGTGAATGCTTGGCCTCTGAGGGAAATGGAGGATCATGAGGTCCTTGTAGAACTGAGCTACCTTGCTGAGAACAGGTGTAGGGGTCAGGAGCTCAGTTCTTCCTGGTTTCTTTGCCTACCTGTCCTGCAGTATTGCTTCTTTCTTCCCTATCTCTCAATGCAAAACTTGCCTTGGAGACATTTTTAAATTCCTGCAGATTCCATCTCTTTTTAGGCTGTTGATAATTCAGCCAGTACTGCAAAGATCGTCCTTGACTAGGACGATCAACTAAGACCCAGGTGTAACTTGAATGTTTTCTTTGACTTTTTTGAGACTTAGCACTTACGCGGAGGTCTAATTCCATCTGATTTCATTTTGTCCCACCTTACTTCAAATCAGAATAACAGGGGTGCCTGGGTGGCTCATTTGGTTAAGAGTCTAACTCTTGGTCTCAGCTTAGGTCTTGATCTCAGGATTGTGAGTTCAAACCCCACAATGGGCTCTACGCTGGTCATGGAGCCTGCTTTTAAAAAATAATCGAAATAACAGGTTCCCAATCCATTCCTAGTTCACAAGGCTTACTTTAACCCAGGGTCCTAGAACAGTGTATAATAATCCTTAAGGCAGACCATGTTCTTTTACTGAGGCAAAATTGCTTCCTGGCTTCTATAATGTTTTTAAGAAAGGCAAGGCTGACTTAAAGGCAAGAATTCCAAGAGATGCTGTAGGTTTTCCTTTCTAAGCAGCCACACTAAGTGTAGCATTACTTTATCAAATGTGCTTTCTGGAAGAATTTGTGGTATAGTGGAAAGAGCACCAGAGTGAAGAATAGGAGAGCCGTATACTAGTTGACTATGGCATCTTAAAATATTAATATCAATGATGAAATTTCACTGTACACTTGTCATATAGAGTTGTTTTCTCAGAAAAAAAGGAAACTACTCGCCTTGCCAGTCTCCCATTCAGAAGATCGCTCACATTTTTCAACTCCTGATCCTAGTCTGACAAGTGGAAGAATTCACAAAACCCAGTTGCTTTTGGTGCAGGCATTTGCTAGGTGGTAGAAGCTGAGCTCGCAGTACTGCTTAGCAATCCCTTCATTCACCTTTAGCACAGTACTGCTTTAGCAATCCTGTTGCATTCACCTTTCCCAATACTTACCTCATTCTAGATTCATTAGCACAGTTCATTCTCTCTTCGTGCTCTTAAGCAACTAGAATCAAAGACACTCGCCTAACTAACCCCTCCCACTTCCCTCTTCTTTATAAAAATGCATTTTTATGTCCTATTATTTCTTTTTTCTCCTTATTTTGAAGATTCTTTAAGACTTTATACCATGAATTTTATCTACTTTTCTTTGTCTTCATTATTTCCCCTTCTATTTAAACTCCCCCTGCAACAGTTACTTAGAGTGAAAGTTTTTTCCTCATCTTTGCTACCCTTTTGAATTTCTCTCCTTTTCTTCAGTACTTGCTATTGCTCTTAACGGTCTCTTTTCACCTACTCAGTATCGTATATCATCTTGCCATCAGATTTCTTCTGCCACCATTTGACTGAAATCATCTTGTACCAATGATCATCTGTTTTCCCAAGGTCTTTCTCAGTCCACCCTAGACTTTTATTTTTTTTTTAAGACTTTATTTATTTATTTGACAGAGAGAGATCACAAGTTGGCAGAGAGAGAGGAGGAGGAGGAAGCAGGCTCCCTGCCGAGCAGAGAGCCCGATGCGGGACTCGATCCCAGGACCCTGAGATCATGACCTGAGCCGAAGGCAGAGGCTTAACCCACTGAGCCACCCAGGCACCCCACCCTAGACTTTTAGAAGCTCTACTGTTTCTCTATTCTTGAAACTCTCCTCTCGTCTTTATCCTACCTCTCAAAAATCTCATTTCTTGGGATCAGAGGGAGACAAACCATAAGTGACTCTTAATCTCACAAAACAAACTGAGGGTTGTTGGAGGGAGGGGGGTCCGAGAGAGGGGGTTGGGATTATGGACATTGGGGAGGGTATGCGCTATGGTGAGTGCTGTGAAGTGTGTAAACCTGGTGATTCACAGACCTGTACCCCTGGGGATAAAAATACATTATATGTTTATAAAAAAATAAAAAATTTTAATAAAAAAATCTCATTTCTTTTTTTGACTGGTTATTCTCTTTATTTTGTGTCAGTCCCTCTTCCTCCTTGTATTTATTAAGTCAGAAATTCCAGGAAGGCTTTTAGGATGCTGAAATATTGATCAATTCTGTTCTGTTGGCCTTTAGGGAGGGCCTGTGGTAACTTGTGTCCCACCCCTTTCCCCCAGACAAGGAACCTTATCCACAATATATTTTTTTCACATCCTGTGTATTCCATAGTGGAGAAAGTTGAGGAAACATTGACTTAAGAATGGGATTTGGCTACAAGGAATGGAAGATGAAGTAATAGTGATTTAATAGAAGAAAATTCTGAAGGTAGGCAGTCCAAGACCAGTATGATGACTTCAAATGTAATCAGTGTTCTAGGCTCCTTAAAGTTACTTCTTCATTGCAAAATTGCTAATGTAACACTAGACATCACATTTACTTTCCAGGCTTGAAAATGAAGGAGAAGAGGGGCGCCTGGGTGGTTCAGTGGGTTAAGCCTCTTTGGCTCAGGTCATGATCTCTGGGTCCTGGGATCAAGCTACGCATGGGGCTCTCTGCTCAGCGGGGATTCTGCTTCCCCTTCTCTTGTGGCCTGCCTCTCTGCCTACTTGTGAGATCTCTCTGTCAAATAAATAAGTAAAATCTTATTTTTAAGATTTTTAAAAAGAAAGAATATGAAGAAGAGTAAAGTAGCTTTGGCTTCCCACCTAATCTGTTTACCTTTAACAAATTTTTCCAGAAGCCAGATCTAAGACTTAGGCCTACATCTCATTGGCTACCCCTTCTGCAAAGGAGACAAGGAAATACTGTGTTTTAACTGGATACATTATTTACCCACACAAAATAGAGTCATATTAAGACATGGGAAGCAGGGCGCCTGGGTGGCTCAGTGGGTTGAGCCGCTGCCTTTGGCTCAGATCATGATCTCAGAGTCCTGGGATCGAGTCCCGCACCGGGCTCTCTGCTCATCAGGGAGCCTGCTTTCCTCTCTCTCTCTCTGCCTGCCTCTCCGTCTACTTGTGGTTTCTCTCTGTCAAATAAATAAATAAAATCTAAAAAAAAAAAAAAAAAAAAAAAAAAAAGACATGGGAAGCAGCCTTCTCTGCCGTTCTTCTTTGCATAACCTTCATATGTCATAACTCCCACCAGAAGTCATTGGTTCAGTAGCTTCCTTTTAATAAGTGCAGTCTTTTATATTCATGGCTTCAGCTGTCTCCCTTGTATGAACAGTCCCCATATCGTTATCTCTAGACTTGACCTTTTGCCTAATCCCATTTCACATATCACCAGAAGCTGATTTCTTACATTCAGAATGTCTAAAAAAGAATATTCTTTCTCCTGAAATTTTGCTTCTCTTTCCCTCTTCTCTATTTCTCTTTATTATATCTACTTTCATTACCTGTATTACCATCCTAACTGTTTACTAGGCTCAGACCTCCCTAGAGTTATTTCTGACTCTTACTTCTTTACCTTTTTTTTTTTTTTTTTTAAAGTAGGCTCCACACCCAGCATGGAGGCCAGGGTTGGCCTTGAACTCACAACCCTGAAATCAAGACCTGAGCTGAGACTAAGTCAGACACTTAACCCACTGAGCCACCCAGGCACCTCTATTCTTCAACTTTTTTTTTTAATAGCTTTTTAGTAGTTACTCTGGGGATTACAATATGTGTGTTCAACTTTCCACAATCTACTTAAAATTGGAATTTTTTTTGCCACCTCAAGTGGAATGTAGAAATTTTACCACTATTTAAGATCCTTTACCTTCTTTTCTTTATGTTGTAATTGTCTTATGCTCATTGCCAGAACAGGTAAAATCAAAATAAGAATGAGATCTGAAGTTTATATGAAATCCAGATTTCATTGTCCATACATAAAGTTTAATTGGAACCTAGGCACACTTCATCTATTTTCAGCTACTATGCACTAGAGTGGCAGATCATATGGCCTGCAAAGTCAAAAATCTCACTGTCTGATCTTTTACTAAAAAGTTTTTAAACTCCTGGTCTTATGTATTACATCTAATACATTGAGAACCCCATCAGACAGTCTTTAAAAATTTTTCCCTTTCAGTTGTGTGTTATATACTTTAAAGACTCAAGAGAATGGTTTATTATATTTACCCGTATACTTAACATTTCTGTGGCTCTTTCTTCATTCCTGGTGTTCCAGTTGTCTATTATTTTCCTTTTGTCTAAAGAATCTAATTCTTTTGGAGCAGGTTAATTGGCTATTAATTCTCTAAGAATGTCTTTATTTCACCTTAATTCTAAAAAACATTTTTTCTGGGGGCACCTGTGTGGCTCAGTGGGTTAAAGCCTCTGCCTTCAGCTCAGGTCATGATCTCTGGGTCCTGAGATCCTGCCCTGTATCAGGCCCTCTCCTCAGCAGGGAGCCTGCTTTCCCCGCCTCACCCCGCCCTGACCCCACCTGCCTTTCTGCCTACTTGTGATCTCTGTCAAATGAATAAATAAAATCTTTTTTAAAAAAAGATATTTTTTTCTGGATATAGACATCTAGGTTTACGTTTCTTCTTATAATTTAAAATTGCTCTATTTCTTTGTATAGCTTCCATTGTTTCTAAGAAATACACAGTCACTTAAGTTATTTTTCCCCTGTAAGTAATGCATCACTTTCCTCTATTTGCTTTCAGAGTTTTTCATTTTGATTATGATGTGTGATGTGTCTGATGTGGATTTCTTTTGTGTTTATCCTGTTTGGGGGTTTACTTACTTAACTTCTTGAATCTGTAATTTTCTTTTTTCAAATTTTTAGAGTCTTCAGCCATTACTTGAAACATTTTTTTCCATTCCACTGTCTTTCTCCTGCCCTTTTAGGAGCACAGTAACATAAACATAAACAGTCCTTATTAATTTCCACCTGAGATTCCTGTGTGCTTTTTCTCCTTTATTAGACTATAAGATAGCTGAAGTCAGGAATTGCATTATATATATCATTTTATTTCCCCCAAGAACTAGTTCGGTCTTTTCACAAAAAGTAAAATAACCAGTAAATATTTGATTAATAAAATTGTTTGTGCCTTGTGCTTTTGTATTTCAGGTATGTACGTAAAAATCTAATTTCTTGATAACTTCTCTTGGGTTCATTTGGGGTGTGTGTGTGTGTGTGTGTGTGTATCTATATATATTTTTTAAGATTTTATTTATTTATTTGACAGAGAGCGATCACAAGTAGGCAGAGAGGCAGGCAGAGAGAGAGAGGGGGAAGCAGGCTCCCTGCCAAGCAGAGAGCCCGATGCGGGACTCGATCCCAGCACCCTGAGATCATGACCTGAGCCAAAGGCAGCGGCTTAACCCACTGAGCCACCCAGGCGCCCCATCATTTGGTATATATTGAATAAAAATAATGAGGGATTTTGTAATCCTTTTGTACTTCTCTCCACCCTCCCTCCCTTCTTTCCTTCCTTCTTTTCTCCCTTTCTTCTACCTTCTTCCTTTCCTCCCCTCCCCTTTTCTCCCACTCCCCTCCTCTTCCTTCTTTTCTCCTTTTCCTTCCTTTCCTTCCTTTCTTTCTTGTGTCTTCTACCACCAATCTTTGGAAGTTTCAAAAATCAGAGATAGAACCTTAGGTATTTTCAAAGGAAGTGGTTTGAGGTTATATTCTGAAGAACTTGAGCATGGAGAAGCAGTCATAAGAGGAATATGGGGTGCTGAGTGGGCAGACCCCAGGCTCTACTTCTGCTACCCCACCAGATGCAACCCAGAATAGTTATACTTAGGGGTGATTTATATGTTAGGCCTCTTTGTGAAACTGTATTTGAAGGGGATTCTGTTGCTAGAAAAAGTTTCTGTATCATTTATCTGGGTTCACCTTCCCTCTCCAAGAATATCACTCCACTCAAGATTATCAGAAATACCAAAAAATATCAGAAAGACAGAAATTACAGGGCTGTAGAACCATGTTTTTGAAGCTGAAGCAGGTACAACTCCCTTGTATGTCATGAAAAGCTGTATGATAAGTTTGGTCTATCTTCCAAAGCTAAATTCCAGCTTAAAGATTTGGTGGGGAGGAGGGAGTTTCTTTTTTTTTTTTTTTTCCTTTTTTCCTTTTTTTTTTTTTTTTTTTTTTGAGATTTTATTTATTTATTTATTCATGAGAAACAGAGAGAGGGGCATAGGGAGAAACAGGCTCCCCAAGGAGCAGGGAGCCTGATGTGGGACTCAATCCGAGGACCCCAGGATCATGAACTGAGCCAAAGGCAAATGCTTAACCACCTGAGCCACCCATGACTCCCAGTTTCAATTTTTATATCCATTAAAGGTTTGTTATAAAGGTTTGTTTTATATCCATTAAAGGTTTGTTTTATGTCTGCACAAGCAGACATAAAAAGTCTATGCATCCCCATCTCCACATTTTTATTCAACAGCTAAGAATGTCAGGAACTGTTTGAAAGTAACTGTTTCAAGGACTAATAGTGTCTTAAAGGCTTAATAGTACAGACCAGATATCTGAACTAGTGTCAAGAGAGTTGGGTTCCTGGGCACCTAGGTGGCTCAGTGGGTTAATCCGCTGCCTTTGGCTCAGGTCATGATCTCGGGGTCCTGGGATCGAGTCCCGCATCGGGCTCTCTGCTCAGCAGGGAGCCTGCTTCCATCTCTCTCTCTCTCTCTGCCTGCCTCTCCACCTACTTGTGATTTCTCGCTATCAAATAAATAAATAAAATCTTTAAAAAAAAAAAAAAAGAGAGTTGGGTTCCAGAGCAGATTGTACCATTAGCTAGGTTGTATCATCTGGGTAAGTTTCTTAACTTATCCTGGCCTTAGATTTCTAATTTATGGGGGTCTGGACTAGATCTTCACTGTTTAGTAAAATGTTTTTGTTGGTAAAATGCTGTTCAAAGTGGTAGTCCAGTCACATGTGATACTGAGCACCCTAAAATGTGGCACATGATACTGAGGGTTATTAAATTTGTTTGTTTTAAAGATTTTTATTTATTTGGCAGAGACACAGAGAGAGAGGGAACATAGGCAGGGGGAATGGGAGAGGGAGAAGCAGGCTGCCTGCTGAGCAGGGAGCCTATTTGGGGCTCCATCCCAGGACCTTGGGATGATGACCTGAGTCGAAGGCAGTTGCTTAATGACTGAGCCACCCAGTCACCCTGAGGGTTATTAAATTTAAATGGTCACATGTCACTAGTGGTTTACTGTATTGGGCAGCATAGGAGCTAGAAGAGCTATACATTATATATACTCTAAAAGTGCAAATATACACTGTAATATAGAAAGAAGGGTAAGTATGTAGGAGGATGAAGAGGGTGGGTAAGTAGCTGACATCTGCACAGACCCAGGGTGACTTCTATGACTCTGGCCCCCGTTACCTGGGAGAACATTTGGCCCTGCTTCAAGCTCAGTGGTTGAGCCTTGTGCTTTGGTCTGTGGGTTGCAGTTTTCTCATTATCAGAGTAATAGGCAGTGGTTTTGCTTAGCAGGAAGTTAGTTTGCCTGTGGTAGCTCCACTGAGAACCTATCTCAGCAGTTCTTTTTCCTCATCTGATTGCAGATCCCAGCTGCGGGTCTTTATCCTTCTTGCTAAAAAGAAGGGGCTGTCCATTCATCATCTTTCATGGAACTGATAACCTTGGTAGTTACCCTTGGTATATTCTGTGTGATTCTGATGTAGGAAAGTATGTGTTTGAACCGTGAAGTACCTAATTTTATATATTTATACTGGAAAGTTACACTGGTTCTCAGCTTCTGGTTTTTCTTTTATCTAAGCTATAATTTACAGTCCTTCACCTTCAGTCTTGCCTTAAGCCGCACTTACCTTGAGAAAGAGATGGTACACAGTGACCAAGCTTTGTCCACTGCTTAGCTAGTTGCTTACTAGCCTGACTTCCGCAGAAACAGCTCCACCAATAGCACAGTCATAAAGAGTCTAGCAGCCATTGTCTGGCACCACAAATCTTCATAGCAACAGACCACCACATGGCAACAGCAGTCACACAAAGGAAACATTAGGGAAATCGATACTTACTTTCTCCCACCCCTCCCCCACCCAAAACATCAGCCAGCACATTTTTCCCACCTAGCAGCTTATTCCCAGGGGATGCTTTAGGGCAGTTGCTTGTCTATATACCCTTGTGGATTATGTTATCTGCCTACTGTCATATACTTAAATCCTGAAGCCCTAAAGATCCTAAAGACTTTTTTGAGTTTCATTTTATGAATTGCAAAATAAACTAAGCAGGGGAGAGAGATGTCCTTTTGTGCACTGTCACCCCCCACCTCCCTCACCCCTGCAAAGCACAGTGGGGTAGTACAGTTGGCCAGACTGTGGACTTGGCAGATAAGCAAGGTTGCTTCCAATGAGATTCTTTTGATATTTCAGTTGTTACTTTAAGATGGGTTCAGAGACAGACCTGTTTTGTTATTAATGTCATCCTTTAACAAATAATTTAGTTCCTAATACTTATCTATGAAACCCAATAAGTGATACGTAGGCAATAAAATACAGTCTGGTATAAACTGGGACTGATCACTAGCCTCAGTTAATTTAGCTTTGGCTTATGATTCCAAGAGGTAAAAGGGATAAGGTTGTTTAACTGGTCCGGGTCATAGTGTCCTCATTTGTAAAATTGGGAGGTTGGACTACATATCTCTGCACTCCTTCCAGCTGTGATATTTACAATTCTGTGATCATTTGTGTAGGACAGACAAGAGAACTGTCTTTGTTAATCACTGGTTGTGGTGAGATCTGCTGGAAGATGTTGTTGAACCCTCTGGTCTCAGTGCTTACACTGCTAAAAACAGGTCCTGGCCCTGCCCTGGTTGATAAAGCTGCTGTAACAATGATGGGCAGAAGCTATTAACAAACTTGGCAACCAGCCTTTTCTCCCACAGCAGTAGTTTTCAGACCAGTTCAGGCAAAGCTTTGCTCCCAGGTCGCTGCTGCTGCCTCTTAATGATACCAATAAGAACTCCCTTTTCCTCACTTCTCCCTCTCTGTCTCTGACTGCTTTATGAAACAAGAGGCTATTCTGCACCTCTTCTGATACTTCATTATCCTACCTCCCTCAGGCTTTACTGAACAAAGAAATCATAGGGCATCAACTTTATAATTTAGGCAGCTGGAGATCATTTCCCCAGGATAGGGGTGGGTAGGTAGCTCATTCCCCCTGGCATGAGGCAGCATTGCTAAATGGCCCCTGTTTTGTCTGCCAGGCTTAGGCTTTGTTAAGCCCATTCAGCGTTCTCTGTATTTGAGTTAAATTATAGAGGCAAACCAAGCCCCTGTACTTTTAGGAGGGTAGGGGTTAGGGAAAAAAATGGAAAGTGTGTCATTTATAGGCCCTGCTACTTGCTAATTGCTCAAGGAATTTTTGTTTAATCCACTGTCACTGTGCTTACTCCTGCCAGATCCTTTATTTCCCCTAGTTGCTGCCTTCATGGCCTTCTCCATAGCAACAAGCTCTGTGACAATTCCTCTATGGTGAGGAATTGAGTAGTTCCCCCTCCCACAAGCTGTACTCTATTTTCTGTTTAGTATGTCTTTAAAAAGCCTAAAAGACTATTATCGAATACTTCTCTACCCCCACTGAACTCAGTACCAAATGTAACTTTTTCACCCTGAACTGTTTCAGTGAACAACCTGCCTTCTTATTTGACTCAGACTATGCCCATCTTTTGAAAAATTGCTTGTATCATTCAGTACATGAAATACTGTGCATATTCCCATTTACCATGCTCCCCTCTGCTTTTCAGCTTTTAGCCTGCTCTTTAGAATCATTCTATTAAACAAATCTCATAGAAATGGAGAAAGAATGGATGAAGAAAGTAGAAACCCTCCCTGACCATCCCTCAGGCACAGTTGTGTTAGATACTAGGCTGGTCCAGTACAGAGTTTGGGCGACTGCCCAAAGCAGAGAACTAGCTTGCTAGTATAGAACCAGCTGATCCTGCTACTGATGTACAGGAGTCACAAACCTAAGTGTTTTTGTTTTTAAGTTAATAGGTCTTATTGAACGATAATAGAAATAGAAATATGTGCACAAATCATAAGCATGCAGGTCATCACATTTTCAAAGTGAGCCCACTTCATGGTATCAGTACCTAGATGAAGAAATGCATTATTACCACAACCTCAGAAACCCCTTCATTCATCCCTTCCAATAGCTAACCCCTTAAAAAAAAAAAATCAGTTCTGACTGCCAGCATCATAGATTAATGGTCTCATTTTGAACATTATATAAGTAAAATCATTACAGTGTATACTTTTTTAGGTCTAACTGTTCAACATTATGCCAGTGAAATTTATCCATGTTGTTACACGTAGTGGTACTTTGTTTATTCTCATTATTTTATTGTATTTGTTATGTGAATGTAACAGTATTCAGTTGTTGATGAGCATTTAGATTGTTTGCAGTTTGGGGCTGTTATGCAAAACACTGCTGGAAAATTGTTGTATATGTCTTCTGAGGAATATATATACACATTCCTATTCTGTATATACTTAGGAATGGAATTCCTGAGTCCTTAGGTGCACATATGGTCAGCTCCAGTGGATATTGCCAGTTTTCCAAAGTGTCGTAACCAATTTATACTCCTCCTTCTGATTAGAATCCTGGTTGCTTTGCATCCTTATCAACACTTGACCTTACTTGTCTTTTTCATTTTAGCCATCATGTTTGGTGTATGTGTGATACTAATTTGCATTTCCATGAAGATCATGAAATCAAGCTCTTTTCATGTGCTTATTGGCCATTTGGAAATCTTTTATGAAGTGCATGTTCAAACCTTTTTTTTTTTTTAAAGATTTATTTATTTATTTATTTGACAGAGAGAAATCACAAGTAGATGGAGAGGCAGGCAGAGAGAGAGAGAGGGAAGCAGGCTCCCTGCCGAGCAGAGAGCCCGATGCGGGGCTCGATCCCAGGACCCTGAGATCATGACCTGAGCCGAAGGCAGCGGCTTAACCCACTGAGCCACCCAGGCGCCCATGTTCAAACCTTTTAACCACTTTTGGATTCGGTTGTGTTTTTTCTTACAAATTTGTAGGAATTTTTTTGTATATTCTATGAGCTCTTTATCAGATACATATGTATTATAAATGTCTTCTTATTTCGCATCTTGCCTTTTCTCTTAACTTTTCATGAATCGAAGTTCTTCATATTATAAAGTCTAGTTTTTCTTTTTTTCTTCTATAGTAAGTGCTTCCTGTCCTGTTTAAGGAAATTTTGCCTTTTCCAAGGTAATAAAGATATTCTTTTACGTGTTTTTCTGAGAATCTTATTTTTTTTTTAATTTTCATATATAGATTTGCAGTCTATCTGAGATTGATTTTTGTTTAGGGTATGAGTTGGGAGTCAAGATTCTCCTGTTTACATATGGTTGGTTACCTAATAATTGACCCAGCACCTTATTGAAAAGGCCACCCTTCCCCACCCCACCCCCCGCCTCCGCACTGCAGTGTCACATTTATTATGTCAAGTGACGTAGGTGTGGGTTTATTTCAGGACCCTGTATTCTGTTCTGTTCATTCATTTGTCTAGCCTTATGTCAGTACTACACTGTATTTTTTTTTTAAGATTTTATCCATTTATTTGACAGAGAGAGATCACAAGTAGGCAGAGAGGCAGGCAGAGAGAGAGGAGGAAGCAGGCTCCCCGCTATGCAGAGAGCCCGATGTGGGACTCGATCCTGAGATCATGAGATCATGACTTGAGCCGAAGGCAGAGGCTTAAACCACTGAGCCACCCAGGCACCCAGTACTACACTGTCTTAATAACTATAGCTTTATGAGGCTTGGTATCTAGTACTGTAAGCTTTATTGTACTACTTCAAGATTGCCTTGGGTATTCTTGGCCTTTTGCATTTTCATATAAATATTAGGATCAGTTTGTGAATTTTTATGACAAAAAACACCCTGCTGGGATTCTGATTGGGATTACATTAGATCTGCAGATAAATTTGAGTAAGACCCAAAGTTTTATCCTTTTATTTAAGCTAGTGTTACTCAGTTGGGGATGGCAGGGTGGTGCATGAGATCAGAGCAAGTCTGTGATATCAGTTGGGGAGTTGTTTAATTAGAAGATATGTTGACATCCCTTACTCCTAATGTTCTGAATTAGCAGGCTCAGTATAGAGCTTAGGTATTTGTTATGAAACACCTTCCCAAAGAATTATCATTTGCTGCCATCACCACTGTGTTCTACCCCCCCCCCCATTTGAGAGCCACTGACCTAGACTATAATCTTGGCTAGCAGCAGTAATTCATTGAGGCTAACTGAAGTAAAATCTGACTGATTTACTCAATACCAGGTCTGCTTTGGGGGCTGTATTTCCTAAGGCTACTGTAAGAAAGTACCAAAAACTTGGTAGTTTAGAACAAATTTATTATCTCATAGTTGTGGAGGCTAGATGTCCGAAATCAAGCAGCAGGACTACTCTCTCTGATATTTTAGGGAAGAATGCTTCCTTGCCTCTTCTAGCTTCTGGTGTTAGCCAGTAATCCTTGGCATTCCTTGGCTTATACATGTCATCACTCCAGTCCCACGGCTGACTTCTCTCTGTGTGTCTTCACATCTTCTTCCCTCTGTGTGTCTGTTAGTGTGTCCAAATTTCCCCTTTTATTAGGACACCAGTCATATTGGATTAGAGCCCACTTCAATGACCTCATTTTAACTTGATTGCCTTTGTAAAGACCTTGTTTCCAAATAAGATCACATTCTGAGGTGTCAGGCGTTAGGACTTCAGTTCAGCCAATTGAGGGGGACACAATTCAACCCAAAACAGAAGCCATTGAAAATTTCAAAATAATTGTCACAAGTTAGAGAGAGGAAGGAAATCCAGAAGTGTTTATAATCCTAAGAGACGCTGCTTCCCAAAGCCACTCTGGGCAGAAGATCATCCACTCTGATCTCAACCATTCCTCTCTCTACATCACTATCTCCCATCTTTTTTGGCTCTGAGAACTACAATGTGGTTTGGTTCTGCTCTGTTAACAAAGCCTGAAAATGCCAAGTGGAGGTTACCAAGAAAGAAAAAGAGGCTTCAGCAGTTAGCTGTTTCTGTCAGCCTATACCTGAAGAAGGCTGAAAGGAAAAGTGTCTCTCGTAGACTAGCCCCCAGCCATGTTCTTATCCTGGTTCTTCCTGTTAGGCCATAAAGCAGTAAAACCATGGACAAGTGTGATTCCATCTCAGCCTCAGGCAAGTACTTCTTCAAAGCTGTCACACCGAGACGATACCATCCCCTCTTATTTCCAGTAGCTTTCAGACAAGTACTCCAGCTGGACAGCCGAGTGTGTGATGACCTCTGCTGAGCTGCCTCCCAGTGTGGGTATAGTGTGTAGTTACCTCAGCCAGAAGAAAGGGAGGATGTGAGATTTCAGGGTGTGGTGAGCCAGGCTTTGTTGCACGTAGACGAAGTTTCCATGGTGTGGGAACTTAGAGATGGGAGGAGGGTTCATATTAGATCTTTACTGTTCCTCCCCAGCCACCCTGTCCCCATAGTCTGGGTGTAGAGTGGCCTACATTTGATAGATGTCCCACTTTGGCCTATCTCTATCCTATACTGATTCTCTGCACGTTTTTCCTTTAGCAATAACATCTACCTAACCAACTCCCCAAATTGGTGCTTGCTTGACAGTGGTTTCAGCTGGCCTTCTATATACTTTTGCCTGAAATTCGGTGGAGAGAAAATACCATGGTCATGTAAAAATTGTTCCAGATTGGTGGGTGTTACCTTGTGCTTTCTTGGCTCATTCAGCCCCAAAGGATCCCAGAAATAAGGGCTTAGGATTTTTGTTTCCTGTCAATCCCAGAACTGAAGGCAGAAGAAATTGAAGACACCATTTTCTATAGCAGTGGTTTCCAGATTCTGCTGCACATTAGAATGTGAGGGCAGGGATTTAAAGACCTGGTACCCAGGTCTTGCCCAGTTAAATTAAATCACAGTGTATGCAGATGGGAACCAGGTGTCAGTATTTTTTTTAAAAGATTTTATTTATTTATTATAAAAATAAATAAATAAATAAATGACGGAGAGATAGAGCCCAAGCAGGTGGAGTGGCAGAGGGAGAGGGAGAAGCAGACTCTCTGCTGAGCAGGGAGCCTGACATGGGGCTCGATCCCAGGATCCTGTGGTCATGACCTGAGGGGAAGACAGACACTTAACTGACCAAGCCACCCAGACACCCAGGTGTCAGTATTTTTTTTTTTTTTTAAGATTTTCTTTATTTATTTGACAGGCAGAGATTACAAGTAGGCAGAGAGGCAGGCAGAGAGAGGGGGAAGCAGGCTCCCCCCTGAGCAGAGAGCCCGATGCGGGGGCTTGATCCCAGGACTCTGGGATCATGACCTGAGCTGAAGGCAGAAGCTTTAACCCACTGAGCCACCCAGGCGCCCCAGTATTTTGTTTTTTTAAGATTTTATTTATTTGACACGGAGAGAGAGATCACAAGTAGGTAGAGAGGCAGGCAGAGAGAGAGGGGGAAGCAGGCTCCCCGCTGAGCAGACAGGCCCATTTGGGGCTCGATCTCAGGACCCTGAGATCATGACCTAAGCTGAAGGCAGGGGCAACCTCCTGAGCAACCCAGGCGCCCTTAGGTGTTAGTATTTTAAATCATCTGGGGTTGTATCCCATGTGCACCAATTTGGGTAACCACTGTTCTATAAACTTCAGACATTTTGGCTGAAGACTTTATTCCAAATTTCTTTATATAACTTCAGAGATTTATACTTAAGAGTATTAATAAAGGGCTCCTAGGAGATACAGATCCTCTTTGGAAGTATATTCTCTAAGGGAATAATAACCACACTTCTGTCTTTGGGTTTCTGGTTTTGGAAGACTCATACATGATTTGATCCTTCCCTAAAGTCGGATCCCTGACTTGCAGATGAATGGATTGCCAGGATAAGTGAGATTTAAAAAAACAAAAAAACAACAACAACAATGACAAAAACACCTGGAGATAATTGCTGTTAAGCTGATCTGAGGTTCTGCCTGCTTGAGATTTGGTAGGACATAAGAATTTATAGCATAGTAAAGCATTCTCTCCAATAATTGTCACTGCTGTAGACAAATTTGGGACCAGAGTTTTAAAATATGACACTCTTGGGACGCCTGGGTGGCTCAGTGGGTTAAAGCTTCTGCCTTTAACCCACTCAGGGTTCTGGGATCGAGCCCCACATTGGGCTCTCTGCTCAGCCAGGAGCCTGCTTACCCCTCTCTCTCTGCCTGCCTCTCTGCCTACTTGTGATCTCTCTCTCTGTCAAATAAATAAATAAAAATATTTTTTAAAATATAAAATATGACACTCTTTATCAAAGTTCCTTATATTATTACTGGTGAACCCATAAAAAAGAATAGTTTTCAGAATGCAGCCGATTTAGGGAAAAAATCTTAGGTAGTACAGATGGCCCTAATTTTCCTTAGTCTTTTCATTTCTTAAAATGACTTCCTTGCATGAATTTCTAATTATATTCACCCTTTTCCTACACCTCTGGTTTGAACTTTAGTCCTGGAATAAACAGTGCTTAAAATTTGCCTAATCTCTAATCACAGGACGAGATTAAACATTAGACAGTACACCAGAGATCAGCTGTGAGAAGTAATGATTCCTATGTTCCACCACTTACAGTTTCCACTGATGTTGGAGTTTCAGATCAGCCTTCCTCATAAGCGTATCCCTCTGTAACTCTCCTCTCAGTCCTTCCATTTTCCTGTGGTTTACTACTTCAGCCCAAGATGTCGCTATACTTAGATCTTTCCAGAAACTGTGACTGACTAACTTCTGCTCCACACCTATCTCTATAGAGAACTAGAAAACCTGAAGTTAGTACTGACTGGGATTCAAGACATTTCTTGTAGATGCATCCTCCTCCTTCTTGCCCCCATTCCCAATACCAGTTGACAAACATGTCTGTCATTCTCATTTAGAAAGAAATTAAACCTATGCAAAGCCCTCTTAATAGACCCTTGATCATTTAGTGGTGGCTAAAAAGATCTTCGGCCCATATAAGAAGTATGGAGAGTAATAAAGAGGGCTTTACCGGGAAAGCAAAGAGAAGAGCACACCAGAAGGCATATTTAATTTCCAGAGAACAGGACTACATTGTACCACATTTGGGCATCAGTGTAAAAAGTGTTAGCAACGACAGTTAGTGTTTCTTGTTAACCACTCCCATAAGCACTGGCCATTAGCTTAGCTCTTTTCATTTCTCTAACCACACTAAGGAAAACAGCTTCCAAGGGAATCTTTTTTAAGGTGACAAGCTTTTTTAAAAAAAGAAGGAGAGGGGTTCCTCAGTGGCTCAGTCTTTAATACTCTGCCTTCCTGCCTTTGGCTCAGGTCATGATCCCAGGGTGCTGTGGTCAAGCCCCACATCGGGCTCCATGCTCAGCGGGAAGCCTGCTTCTCCCTCTCCCACTCCCCCTGCTTGTATTCCCTCTCTTGCTGTCTCTGCTCCCTGTCAAATAAATATATAAAATCTTTTTTAAAAAGTGGGGGAAGGAAAGGAAAAAAGGGTCTTTTAGGGGTACCTGGGTGGCTCAGTCAGTTAAGTGTCTGCCTGTGGCTCAGGTCATGATCCTGGGGTCCTAGGATCAAACTCCGTGTTGGGCTCCCGTGCTCAGCAGGGAGCCTGCTTCTCCCTATCCTGCTCCCCCTGCTTGTGCTCTTTCTCTCCCCCCATCAAATAAATAAAATCTTTATAAAAGAAAAATTTAAAAGGGTCTTTTAAAAATAACAGATGGTAGAACTAATGTTTGCACACCCAGGAATAAATCCCTTTACCATGGCTTCTGCCTTGAGATGTGAGTCTTAGGAGTCAGTTGTAAATTGCATAGAACATATTAAATGGTTTGGTACCAACAGGCTCTTGTTATAGGCCCACTTGTTTTTAAACTGTGCAAACAATCTGATATGTCATCCATCAATGGTGAGCAAAGTTGATGAGTTCTTGATCCAGTGGGTAACTTCGTTTTTGTTGTAAAAGTTATTAAGCTGATGGGGCACCTGGGTGGCTCAGTTATTTAAGCGTCTGCCTTTGGCTCAGGTCATAATCCCAGGGTCCTAGAATTGAGTCCCACATCGGGTACCCTGTTCAGCTGGGAGTCTGCCTCTCCTCCCTGCTTGTGCTCTCTATCTTGCTTTCTCTCTCTGATATATAAATAAAATCTTTTTTTTTAAGATTTTATTTATTTATTTGACAGAGATCACAAATACATAGAAAGGCAGGCTGGGGGCTTGGGGGGAAGCAGGCTCCCCTTGGAGCAGAGAGCCGGACGCGGGACTCGATCCCAGGACCCCCGATCATGACCTGAGATGAAGGCAGAGGCTTAACCCACTGAGCCACCCAGGTGCCCCAATAAATAAAATCTTTAAAAAAAAATAAAAGTTACTAAGTTGAAAAGTTGAAATAGAGAAATTTTTATATGTATCTTTAGACCAAGAGATCCTCTACTAAGTCACATCTAATAAGAGGAGGCATGTGAATGCCTCAAAGTCTTCATTTTGAGCTTTTCTATACTGTACTTTGAATACATGATGAGAGGTAGTAAGCTATAATTTCCTTCTGCATTTTCTAGCCCACTACTAGCAACTATTATTTTGTCTTTTTTTTTTTTTTAATTACATTTTTTACTGAGTTAAAAATGCCTGGTTTCGGGACACCTGGGTGGCTCAATTGGTTAAGCAGCTGCCTTCAGCTCAGGTCATGATCCCAGTGTCCTGGGATCGAGTCCCATATCGGGCTCCTTGCTCCGCAGGGAGCCTGCTTCTCCCTCTGACTCTGCCTGCCACTCTGTCTGCCTGTGCTCGCTCTCACTTGCTCCCTCTCTGACAAATAAATAAATAAAATCTTAAAAAAAAAAAAAGCCTGGTTTCTTGGATAGGACACCAAAAGCATGGGCAATAAAAGAAAAAAAAATAGTTAAATTTGATTCCATTGAAATTAAAAACTTTTATTCATCAAAAGATACTGAGAGTTAAAAAGACAGCCAACAGAATGAGAGAAAGTATTTGCAAATCATGTATCTGATAGGGGATTAATGTCCACAATATATAAAGAACTCCTGCAACCCAACAGCAAAAATACCAAACAACCCAATTCAAAACAGAGCTGAGGAGGAGCACCTGGGTGGCTCAGTTGGTTAAGCATCTGCCTTTAGTTCAAGTCATGATCTTAGATTCCTAGGATTGAGCCCCAAGAGTCTGCAGAGTTCCCTGTACAGCGGGGAGCCTGCTTCTCCCTCTCCCTCTGCCCCTCCCCGCCCCCTACACTTTCTCTCTTGCTCACTCTCTCTCCCAACTAAATAAATAAAAGTAAAAAAAAAAAAAAAAAGGGCAGAGGACTTGAATAGACATTTTGCCAAAGAAGATATACAGATGACCAGTAAGTGCACAAAAAGATGCTCAGCATTCTTAATCACAAGGGAAATGTAAATTAAAACCACAGTGAGATACTTCACACTTACTAGGAGGGCTGTTATCACAAAAAGAAATAGAAAAAGACAATAGCAAGTGTTGGAGAGGATGTGAAGAAGTTGGAACCCTTGTGGATTATAGATGGGAGCATAAAATGTCATAGCCATTGTGGAAAACATTGTGGTCATTCTTCAAAAAGTTAAACATAGAATTAACCTATGATCCAGCAATGCCATTCCTAGATAGAGACCCCAAATAATTAAAAACAGGTGTTCAAACAAAACTTGTACATGAATATGGACGGAAACAACCCAATGTCCACCAACAGATGAATAGATAAACAAAATGTGTATACTTTCAATGGGATATTAATTCGGCAATGAAAAGGAATGAAATATTGACACATGCTACAATGTGGATAAACCATGAAGATATCATGCTAAATGAAATAAACCAGACACAAAAGAACAAATAATATATTTCACTTAGATGAGGTATCTAGAATAGGCAAATTTAAGGAGACAGAAAATAGAATAGAGTTACTAGAGCTAGGAGTCAGAGGGAATAGGGAGTTTTTGTTTAATGGTCACAGAGTTTCTGTTTGAAGTGATGAAGAACTTTTGAAAATAGGTAGTAATTATCGTTCTCAAAAAAACTGGTAAAACTTTTTATAGACAATCTGGGAGAAATCATAAATTATAAAGAAGAGAGAACTACTATTAGGATTTTATTGTATTACACATACTTTTTTTTGTTTTAGTTTTAACAAATTGGGACCTGACTCTGTGTATTTATATTTGTAATCTTTGTTTATGGATGAATATATAATGAGCATTTTCTAGTAACTTATTTTTTTAAAAATTTTATTTATTTATTTGAGAGAGGGAAGAGAAGGAGATCACAAGCAGGAGAAGGAGCAGAGGGAGAGGCAGAAGAAGACTCCTCACTGAGCAGGGAGCCTGATGCAGGGCCCCATCCCAGGACCCTGGGATCATGACCTGAGCAGATGCTTAAGGCAGATGATTAACCAACTGAGCTACTCAGGTGCCCCCTCTCCTATAACATTAAATTGTCTCCTGTAACGTTGTTAAAAAACCACACATTCTATATTAAAGGATGTGTCATGGTTGATTTAATCAAATTACATTCCCTTTTTTTTTTTTCATGACTTTAAAAAAGATACTTCTGAAAATTTTCAGCCCTTTAAGAACTTAGCTTTGTTTTTCATATCATCAATAAAATACTCACAAAGGGAAACACATTATGTGTCTCATAATAACCTTCCAGCTTTGCACTGTTGAATTTCTTCCCCTAGCTCTTTTTCCTGTTTCTGTCCTCTTGCTGCCTTTTACTTTGACATTTTCTTTTTTGCTTCTTGCCTCTTCTGCTCTTTGCCACCAGTATGCGGCTTTATTGCTGCTTCTATTTCTTTTCTGGCAGAGAGAGGTCAAACATAAAATCAATAACCTCCTTCTCAGCCAAAAATAAACCTACAAGTGTTGATGTCTTTCACTCTAGTCCACAATTTTATTCTCAAGTGCAGTACACAGACCATTTAGTGTTTTACACCTGGAAATGTGGGCTGCTGAGAACCAAGAAAGCATATCCTCATCTTGTGAGACAACATAGTTAAAAATACAAGCTTTAGAGTGAGACTGATTTTGATTCAGATCCTGGCTTTGTATCTTATTTAGCTGTGAAACACAGGAATAGATTGTCTAACCTTACATTTCTTCACCTGTGAGATGGGAATGATAATACTTTGGAGATTGCTGAGAGGATTAAATATGAGATAATATATGGAAGACTTGGGCGCCTGGGTGGGTAGGTTGGTTAAGCATCTGCCTTCAGCTCAGGTCATGATCCCAGGGTTCTGGGATCAGGCCCTGCATCAGACTGCCTGCTCAGCAGGAAGCCTGCTTCTCCCTCTCCCTCTGCCCCCACCACCCAACCTACTGGTACACTTTCTCTCTCTCTCTATGTCAAATAAATAAAAATCTTGATATATGGAAGACTCTTCATAATAAATGGTAACTTTTTAATTAAAAGCAATGCTTTTTATTTTTTATTGAAATATAGTTGACATGCGGTGTTATGTTTCAGGTGTACAGTGTAGTGATTTGACAGTTCTGTACATTATGTTATGCTCATCATGATAAATGCAGTTACCATCTGTCATCATACATTATTACAATACTGTTGACTGTATTCCCTATGCTGTACTTTTCATCCCAGTAAGTAGTAACTATTATCTTGAAAACCATTAAGGATAAACACTGTACACTCGCATCCCACTACCTACCCCCCCCCAAAAAAAAGTCAGAAAAGATTTTTTTTTTTAAGATTTTATTTATTCATTTGTCAGAGAGAGATCACAAGAAGGCAGAGAGGCAAACAGAGAGAGAGGAGGAAGCAGGCTCCCCGCTGAGCAGGGAGCCCAATATGGGGCTCGATCCCAGGACCCTGGAATCATGACCCTGAGCCGAAGGCAGAGGCCTTAGGCGCCCCAAGCAATAAGAGATTTAACAAGGGACTAAGCATCTTTTTCTATTACTAGGCCTCAGAAACTTCTTCCACAACTTTAGTGGGATTTTATTAGTGCCTACATCTCAACTGAGTGAGCAGACTCAATGTATGGTAACAGTTAAGTTCTAGGATGCTACTGATGGTTCATCTTATAAGTAGAAGAGGAAGATGGATGCTTGTTGCAAATTCTGCAACAAATTTTGTCTGGCAGCAAGACATAAATAAAAGGCAAGAATTTGAATTGACTCCAGTTCAAACTTACTGTCAGACAAATTCAGACATTTGCTTTTAAATGTGAGCCCAGTGAAGTAAAATATGTATAGTGTGTTTGGTTTTTACAGTCAGTGTTAACCCTTAGATGAGTCTTGAAAAGGTAGAATTGTTGTAACATTAAACAAAGCATCAGAAATACAGGATTCAGTTTAGCTTATTTGTGGTTTCTTTAAAAATTCTAGATCTTTATACTACATTTTAGTAACATAAAGTCATTATTGTTGAACTTCCTTGAACCCCAGCACACATACACACAGCCTACCCATGCTGCTAGAATTTGGTGAACCACACAGAGATGAGTGTCAAAAACTAACTGATTCTTTCAAAGATTTTTATTCTTTTAAAGAAGGAAGAGTAAGTAGTTGAGGAGTTCCTATTCTGCTGTCAGCTCATCAGCCAGAGATGAAATGTGGTTCCTATCAAAATCCTGTGTGATGAGTTAAGCCTGTATTGGGGTTATTCATTCTGTTTATTCGTTACTGAGTACCTGCTAAATATTTATATAGAGAAAAGAGAAAAATGTAGATGTTATCTCTTCTAATACAGCATCATTGCGGGGGCAAGGGGGTTAGAGAAGTGTTGGTACCACTTTTTATTGTTTACATGTATGCATGAAATGGCACAACATTCAAAAGGTACAAAAAGGATAGACAATAGAAAGTCTTCCTCCCCTGTTCAGGAGCTCACCTACATTGAGATGACAAGAGTTATAATTTCAAAGTGTAGTTATTAATATCATACTTTAAATCAGAACATTTATTTAGAAATTGAAATAATAGAGCAGGCACAGGGATGCATTTTGGGATATCAGGTAAATTATAAAAAGTAAATCATTAATTTCTAAATTAAATAAGTTCAGGGGCACCTGGGTGGCTCAGTTGGTTAAGCATCTGCCTTCAGCTCAGGTAATGATCCCAGGGTCCTGGGATTGGGCCCTGCATCTGGCTCCCTGCTCCATGGGGAGCCTGCTTCTTCCTCTGCCTGCCATTCATCGTGCTTGTGCTCTCTCTCTGTCAAATAAGTAAAATAAAATATTTTTTAAAATTAAAAAAAAATTTTTTTAATCAAATAAGTTCAATCACAATAGACAACATAAAATTTGTATCTGGAAGTCTTGGGATTTAGGATCGAAGCTAGATTAAATTTAGAGGAGGTATAGAAAATCCATAGGAAAAAGAAATCTGTAAGCAAAAGTTACCTGTAGAATAGGACAACCATGTGTTAAAGGGAGAGAGATCCTCTTTACAAACTCCAGTAAGTTGTCTTTAACATCTCAACCTCCTAAAAGTAGGAAGCTGAGGAGTTGGGAATCAGTAAAGAGAGAGAAACCATTACACAGAACTTTGAAAAAGGAGACTATAAAACTTTGAAGAAAAACCTTTCAGGATTTACATCTTCACCTGATACTGAAAATAGCTAACATGATTAGATAGATGATAGTGTCCAGTATGTATATTGGGGTTGATAAGAGGGCAATTTTTTGCCATTTACTTAAAACTAATAAAAAACTAAAAATACTCTTTAGTAATGGCCCAGTAGAACCAGTTTGGCTGTCTAGAAACAGACCCTTATTTATAAGCTAACAATGGAAATGGGAAGGATCTTTTAGTATTAAGTATTGGGGAGATTCTCTGTGAAGGAAAAAAAAATTGACTTAGATACCCATGTTTATCTAAGTTTATACAAATATGTACATACCTAAAATCATCACATTTTATACTTTAATATCTTACTATTTTATTTGTCAATTATACCTTAATTTTTTTATTAACATATAATGAAACATATTTGTTTCAGGGGTACAGGCTTGTGATTCATCAGTCTATACAATTCACAACTCTCACCATAGCACATACCCTCCCCAGTGTCCATCACCTAGCCACCCCATCCTTCCCATATATCTTAATTTTTAAAAGATTATAAAAAAGTCCAAAATAGATAAGTTTATTTGTATGTATGTGTTTATACATATAAACATGCACATACACATATAAATTCAAGATTTATTATAAAGAGATACATGTTTGATTTTTATAAAGCCACTTAATTAAAATAATACATAAATTCCAGATTTCTAGATGAAAAGGCTAACCATAAAAGTAGTGGAAGAAATCACAAAGAAAAAAGATCTACCGATTTGGTTACATTAAAACCTTTACTAAGTCAAAGAACATCTTGAACAACTTTACCTCAGGCTAGTCCTGTATACTTCTAAATGGGATGGAATAAAAAGAAATTTATACCCTGTCACATTTTTGCCATGTAATGCCAAATAGGCAGCTTTGTTTTCTAAGATTTATGGAGTTGTTTTTTCACATTTGCTTTGTTTATGAGAGCTCCTTTTCAGGAAATCTTATAACTGATTATTTTCAAGTAACTATACCACCAAATAGTGTGTATGAAGAGCCCTATTAATAATGCATTCAGCAGGGGCGCCTGGGTGGCTCAGTGGGTTAAGCCGCTGCCTTCGGCTCAGGTCATGATCTCAGGGTCCTGGGATCGAGTCCTGCATCGGGCTCTCTGCTCAGCAGGGAGCCTGCTTCCTCCTCTCTCTCTGCCTGCCTCTCTGCCTACTTGTGATCTCTCTCTGTCAAATAAATAAAATCTTTAAAAAAAAAATACATTCAGCAGATGCCATACAATTGAGAACTAAAAGAGATCACTTTTGGCTAAATTACAGAGCTCAGTTAGTTTTCAGCTTTTCCCAAAAGGGTGACTCTGGATAAGGTGAGCAATTCACACCAGCTCTTTATTAGCTTAGTAGTTATTTTTTAGCTCGGAGATCAGGTAACTGAAATTGATGCCTAATTTTATGCTCTTATTAGTAAGGAACAGTGAACCATTGCTCAGCCTCTATTCAGTGGGGGCATTCCAAGCCCATTCATCACTAGCATTGGAGGGCAAAGATTGTGACAGAGCTGTCAAGAGGATTATACAGGGAGAAAGCATCTTTAATGGAGCAAGGATATAAGATGACCTAAAGGTTTGTAAGCTGTCCCGGCAGTAGTAGCTGATGGAGGCGGCCCAGGTAGAAGTTTCTCTTAGGTGTTCTCCAGATACCAACACGGGAGTTTTCTAGAGATGCTCCCCTCTTGTTTTGTTTCTATTCACAGGGTATTTTTTAAAAGCAAACCAAAAAGGAGCACCTGAGCGGCTCAGTTGGCTGAGTGCCCAACTCTTGATTTCCGCTCAGGTCATGATCTCAGGGCCATAGGATCAGGTCCCAGTTCAGCTCCTCACTCAGTGATGAGTCACTTGAGATTCTCTCCCTCTCTCTCAAATAAACAAATCTTTTTTAAAAAAACACAACACCTTGGGGGGCCTGGGTGGCTCAGTGGGTTAAGCCTCTGCCTTCGGCTTGGGTCATGATCCTAGAGTCCTGGGATTGAGCCCCGCATCAGGCTCTCTGCTTAGCGGGGAGCCTTCTTCCTCCTCTCTCTCTCTCTCTCTCTCTCTGCCTGCCTCTCTGCCTACTTGTGATCTCTGCCTGTCAAGTAAATAAATAAATCTTTTAAAAAAACCAAACACAACACCTCATAACATGATATCCTAGAGTTCAGTTCACATCTCTCTATCTCTGCGTCATATTACCTAAGATACTGAAAGTCTGTACAGAATGAACAGTGAGGCTGTTCCTAAACAGGGAATTCCATTTGGTCCAAATACCTAATAATATATAACAGAATTTAGGGTGTATGTTATATGGATGTCCAAAGATTTTAATTTAAGCCAATCTTTAAAAACTTCTTGCTAGTCCCTAAACAGCCCCTTATTTCCTTAAACAGGTTAGAATATTCATTACCTACTCTATGCATTCCTGTTATATGTTAGATTAGTAGTGGTAAACATTGCTGGTAATAATGTCTTCTGCTTTATATTAAGAGTTTTGCCTATTGTACTTAATTGTAGGTTACAAACTTTCTGGAAGCAGAGACTGAAAATTATTCAGTCCCTTTCTTCTGCTTCCCAACAAACACCAATACCACATTGCTTTGAATTTATAGCTCTTTGTAGATTGGATGAGAAAACACTGGTGTTTGAGTTGTCTGTGGTTTTAATTTCTTAGCAATGTCCAGGATTTCTCACTGTCCAAGACTAGGAACGAAAGGGCAATAAAACTGGTAGAGGAGCTATTAGGTGCTAAGGAGTCATAAATTACCTCCTACCCTTTATATAATTTTGAAGGAAACTTCAGTTATAAAAGATAATATGATTGCTCTAGCACCATCTAGAGGAAAGTCTAAAAATGTTTAAAACTTTCTTTTACAACTTTGTATTAGTTCATTTAAATCTAGATGCCACATCCTTCCTGTCTTTTCTCTTTTACTAAATATATCATGTTATGGCAAGGTATAGTTCAATCAGCTCTTCAACCAAACTTTACTCTGTCTTTATCCATTGTTACCTGACAGCATGTTATTTATTTATTTTTTTTTTGAGTGTTTATCTGTTCCAGCTAAACTATAAGATACATTAGGCTAGGATAGGGACAATGGCTTCTACCATAGCCCCTAACTACTGATAGGAACTTATTACATATTGATTATTAAATGATAGGTATAAACATTACAGATAATCTTGTGGGTTATATATAACAATAAAGATTATTCTTTGTTTTTTTTAAAGGTCTTATTTATTTGAGAGAGCACTAGCAGAGGGAGGGGCAGAGGGAGAGGAAGAAGCAGACTCCTGGCTGAGTAGGAAACCCAATGCAGGACTTGATCCCAGTACCCCGAGATCAGAACCTGAGCCAAAGGCAGCCACTTAACCAACTAAGCCAACCAGATGCCCCAGTATAGATGATCCTTAACAACATAGTGCCAAGCTTAAAAAAACAAACAATGAAATCCGTAACATAATCCTATATATGTAAGTTAAAATACATGAAATCAAAATAATATACATTTTGTATGAATATATACAAACAAAAATGTGTACATTACATATAAAGAATGACTGTTGGGAAGAAGGGGCATGGGAATTGTGTAAAATGAGTCAAGGGATTATTAACAAAGAGGCTGAAAACCATAACCTTCATTCTTACCATATTTAGAAAATAGTAGATGAGTAATAGTTGTTGGGGGAGGGTAAGTTAAGCAACCCAGCATAAACCAATCAAGTTTTTACCTTATTTTCTATCTGTAACAATGGATTAGTGCACCAATCAAACAACTAACAAGTATTTTTTTAGCATCAAGTATTAGACTGACTTTATAGTCTTTTCTTAATCTCTAACACAGCCTCAGCTCATCATTACATGACTTCACTCTTCCTTACAGGTGCTGTGCTCATCCCAGATCCTCTTAAGATTTACAAAATCCTACTTATTCTTCCTTCTTTGATCTACGTACACTTCCTGGCTCTACCACAGTATGCGCTTTTTTTTTTTTTTAAGATTATTTATTTATTTGACAGAAATCACAAGCAAGCAGAGAGAGAGCAGGGGGGTGGGGAGCAGGCTCCCTGCTGAGCAGAGAGCCTGATGTGGGGCTCGATCCCAGGGCCCTGGGACCAGGACCTGATCCGAAGGCAGAGGCTTTAACCCACTGAGCAACCCAGGCGCCCCAGCTTTTTTTATTATTCAGCATTTTTTACTTATGATTTTTATGTATATTCATTTTTCTTCCCCCACCACCCCAAAAGAGTAAAACTGTCAATTCAGTAAAAATTTTGAATTTCCAATAGCGCTTGGCACAATGATGTAGAATATAAGTGATACGTATTTGCTGGCTAATTGCATGAAAGCAGTGTATGAAGTAAATTAATCTGATAGTGATTTACCAGCTGGACTGACAAAAAGAATTAAAACCTGGAGTTAGGGACACAAGTCAGAGGCTATTGTAATAGTCTTCAGTTGAGTTAATAAGGACTTGGACTCTGATGGTTGTGGTGGGAATGGAGAGGAAGACATTGAATTCAAGGAGTTCTAAGCCAGAGTGACAGGCCATAGTGACTGACTGTTATCCAGATGCCACTGAAAGCCAGCTCTGCTTCCTCCCCTTTCAGCCCCTGATCCCTTCTAGTTATGCCAAAGTTCCCTGCTTCTTTTCCAGTTCATCAGTTGCCTCTTCTCTTCAGGTCCTGAATTCTCATAATTTAGGAGAATTCCAGCTGGACATGCCCATCTCCACAAGGCAAAACTGACAGTAGTGGTAGAACTGGCCAGTCCCCAATTTTCTGTCTCCCGGCATGAAGGTAGCAGCAGCTCTGTTAACATCTCTATAAAAAGGCAGAAATAGGGGTGCTTGGCTGCTTCAGTCTGTAGAACACGCGGCTCTTGATCTGAGGGCCATGATTTAAAGCCCCACAGTAGGTGTTGAGTTCATTTGAGGAAAAGAAAAAGGTTGGGGGGTCTGGGTGGCTTAGTCAGTTAAGCATCTGACTCTTGATTTCAGCTCAGGGTGGTGAGATCAAGTCGTGTGTGTGTGTGTGTGTGTGTGTGTGTGTGTGTGTGTGTGTCAAAAAAAAAAAAGAAAATGGCATCAGTTTTTGTTTTTGTTTTTGTTTTTGTTTTTTAAGATTTTATTTGACAGAGACACAGCAAGAGAGGGAACACAGCAGAGGGAGTGGAGGAGAAGCAGGCTTCTTGCACCCCTGGCAGAGCAGGGAGCCTGATGCGGGACTTGATCCCAGGATTCTGGGATCACCACCTGAGCCGAAGGCAGATGCTTAACGCTGAGGCACCCAGGCGCCCCCTAATATGTTTTATACTCAATATTCCTTTCACTCTTAATAATTATTAAGTGGGTTTCTGGCTGGCTCAGTTGGGAGAACATGTGACTCTTGATTTCAGGTTTATAAGTTTGATCCCCAGGTTGGGAGTAGAGATTACTAAATAAGCATATAGATAAATATTAATGACTTCTAAGAGCTTTTGTTTATTGATACTGTAGCTCGATGTTTATCATAATAGGAATTAAAATTGAGGAACTGTTAAACTACGTATTTATTAACACATTTAAAAACAATAGTAAAAAAAAAACCTATTATATGTGAACATTGTTTATGAAAAATATAGTTTCTAGGGACAACAGGGTGTCCCAGTTGGTTAAATATCTGGCTTCGGCTCAGGTCACAGTCCCACCCTGGGATTGAGTCCTGCATCAGTCTCCTTGCTCATTGTGGAGCCTGCTTCTCCCTTTGCTGCTATCCCTGCTTGAGTTCCCTGTCTCTATCTCTCTCACACACACAAATAAATAAAACCTTACTATATATTTTTTTTTCTAAAATAAAAATATTTAGTGAGAAAAATGTTTTGGGTTTTTTAAAAAGATTTTATTTATTTATTTGACAGACAGAGATCACAAGTAGCAGAGAGGCAGGCAGAGAGAAAGGAAGGGAAGCAGGCTCCCTGCTGAGCAGAGAGCCCAATGTGGGGATCTATCCCAGGATCCTGGGATCATGACCTGAGCGGAAGGCAGAGGCTTTAACCCACTGAGCCACCCAGGCGCCCCAGTGAGAAAAATGTTTTAAATGTATTGACAAATAATTTAAATGTATGACCTAATAAAAGATAAGCTGGATTTTCATCTATACTTTGGTTTGTCAAAATACGTTATGCAGCCTCTGAACAACTCTTATGCAGGAGAGAATGAAAATAATAAGATAAATTTGTTTTAATATTATAATGAAAATAGGTTTGACTTTGCTGACCCCTTGAAACTGTCTTTGGGACTCCCCAGGGTCCCTGAACCACACTTGGAGAACCACTGCCTTAAACAATGCTTTTTAGTTTCTCTAAGAGAGACCTAAAGATGTATGTTTCATTTTGTAGCCATGCCTAGGCATTCTTGGCATCTGTACTGAAACCCTCATTGCCCATTGGTAGAAATAACATACTTAAAACAGGGATAAAAACAAGTCTTCAGTTTAAAAAAAATTATTGGATATTGACCACATACACGTGTAATACGACATTCAAAGCTCCCTGACAAACTTAGTTGTAGGGAGTCACCAGAAATGATTTATCTGACTGATTCCTTTGTCTACCAGTAATAGAATTTTTCCCCATGAACTTTTTTTGCTGTTGTTAGTTTAGGGACACCTGGGTGGCTCAGTTGATTAAGCAGCTGCCTTTGGCTTAGGTCATGATCCCAGGGTCCTTGCTCAGCAGGGAGCCTGCTTCTCCCTCTGCCTCTGCCTACCACTCCCCCTGCTTGTACACACTCTCTCTCTCTAACAAATAAATAAAATCTTTAAAAAGATTTAAAAAATTTTTTTTTTAGCTATCTCTATACCCAACTTAGGGCTTAAGCTCACAACCCTTAGTTGAATGCTTTACCGATTGAGCCAGCCAGGTGCCCCTCCCCATGAACTTTGAATTCAAATATAACAGAGTCTTAAGAGAATCATGACATTAATGGATATAGAATGTATGTAGCCTAGAAGTCAGATAAGAGGACTCATAGGGCTAATGATTGAGCTATCTGAGTGTTGACTCCCTGATTTCCTCTAGAGTAGATTAAGAGAAAGAAGTTGGGTGAGATACAAAAGTTGGTGATAAGGGAAGGATTGCTACTGTGAAAGGTAGACAAATCAATGACAAGAAAAAGTTAGTGCTAACAACCAGAAAAGAGACGGAAAAGCCAAACACAAAAATCCAACAGAGCAATTTGGTTACAATTAATAGAGGGTTATTAACTCTTAATACTCCAACCTTTTTAAAAAATAGGTCTGTTTTGTTTTGGTTTGGTTTGTTTAAGTAAACTCTACCTCCAGCATGGGGCTTAAACTCATGTAACCCCAAGATCATGCTCCACCCACTGAGCCAGCAAGGCACCAAACCTTTAAAGGGACATCTCTTTACTGCATCATAGATAATTATATGTAGTATAATGCAGTGGGTCATTAGCAAAAAGATTAAAATGTCTTCTGTATATGGAGAGTCCTCAGCTTATAAATGGCTTGTATTCCAGAGTTAATCTTCAAAACATTTTGTGGGGGGACTCAAACCATTTTTCTGTAGAAAGTTAAATGTTATTTTGGGTCCCAAACTGATACTTCTTTTTTTTTTTTTTTTTTAAAGATTTTATTTATTCATATGACACACAGAGAGAGAGGGATCATGGACGGACAGAGAGGCAGGCTGAGAGTGGGGGAAGCAGCCTCCCTGCTGAGCAAGAGAGCCTGATGCAGGCCTCGATCCCAGGACCCTGAGACCATGACCTGAGCCGAAGGCAGAGGCTTAACCCACTGAGCCACCCAGGCGCCCTACTTTTTTATTTTATCTGTTTAACAAGTTCTGAGTGCCTAATACCAGTAAAATATCTCAGTTAGCTCTCACTTAGAGTTTTGTTTCAGTGGAAGAGTGCATGCTGAGGCCAAAGTCTGGGCATGTATACTGTCTCCCTCTGGCTTCCATCATTTCCCTGCATGGAGTTAGGGGTCGGGAAGCTATGGCCCCAGTGCCAAATCCAGTCTGCTGCCTGTTTCTGTCCCTCAACCCCTGATCTACTTGATCTGGCCTGCCTTCATGTCTCTGACTTCATCTCTTTGTCTAACTTCCCTGTATCCTCATATCCATTTTGCCGTTCCTCAGAACATGTGAGGCACATTCCCATTAAAGGGCCTGCATTTTCCTCTGCTTGAAGTGTTCTTCATTCTAATATCCACACAGTTCACTCTCTCCCTCCATCAAGTATCTCACCTTGAATGTCACCTTCTCAGTAAGGCTTTTCTTAACCTCCTTTACAAAATAGCAACATCCCACCCCTCACATTCTCTTTTCGTCTGCTTCTGTTTTCTTTTTCTCCATAGGCTTGCCACTGTAGAATATATACTTACTTGTTCACTTATTTATTGTCTTTCTCCCATTGTTTGAATATAAATTGTGTAGAAGAACAAGGACTATATGTTTTGTGCATTGCTATATCCCATCACTTCAGAGCAGTGACTGGCCCAGAGTAGGTAGATGTTCATTTGTTGAATGAATAAATAATGTGAAAGAGAGATACATGCATGCTAACCTCCATTTTTCCAGGGAGTAGTTGTCAGCATCAACCAGGATTGAAAATTGGGATTGAAATAAGATTTTAAAGCAGGGGCATATAGGCAGGGCACCTGGGTGACTCAGTCGATTAAGTGTCTGACTCTGGCTCAGGTCATGATCCTGGGGTGCTGTACTGGAGCCCTGTATCGAGCCTGCTTCTCCTTCTTTCCCCTGCTCGTGCTCTTTCTCTCTCTGTCTCTCGAGTAAATAAATTTTCTAAAAAAGTTTTTAAAAAGTAGCACATAGGCAAATGTTTATGTTTTCATTTGAAAACTCAAGCCTATTGGAGTAACTTGAGAGCTTTATACCCTGCCCTTTCCCTTTATCAGTCCCTTATGTTGAGGACAGGCAGCTGGCCTTATTAACCTTTGTTCTTCAGTACTTTGTCCAGTGAATTCCACAGAGTAGGCTTTTAATAAATATTTAAGCCCAGGAATGAACCTCGGTATCTTTGTTGCTGTTTTTTGTTAATACAATACTATCGCCCTCGGCCCGCAAGGACGACAAGAACCCTGGTTCGGATGCATCTTCTCTCTCTCCTCTCTCCGCAAGTCTACACACTTATATACGCTTACATGACCAATCAGCAAGCAGGGTACAGCAGGGAGCCAATCAGGCTGCACACCTAAACGAACAACTTCGCTAGCAACCAATGCTGTTTACTTCCTCTTTGGGCGTTCCGCTTAGTCTCACGAGGCAATCCTAACCTGGCAACTAGCCAGGCGCCATCTTTTAATGGCGGAGGCCGCCCTGGCCAGGGGCCCGCCTCCGACATCTCCCCCTTTTTTCTTTTATGGCAGGGATCGTGCCTGTCTTAGGTTGTCAGTGGCGGGGAATATCCTTACCCGTCATCAGACGGCAGATATCAATGATCTGCGTCCTGTCTTAGGTTGGTATATTTCCCCCACCAATCTTACCCGTCGTTGACTACCGATCCAGCATACTTAGCCACACCTGGGGGGATGTTCCAGCCTCGATGGCTAACAAGGCCTGCACCATGGCTTGCTATTGCCTATGTTGCTGTCGCCTCCAAATACTAGCAGAATCAGGCCCACTACGAGGATTATCATCAGATCAATTATGCTAGCCCATTGTTTCGTAAAGGTTAACACATCTTGCAATGTTTTGATTATCTCTGGGAGGGTTGCAAGCTCACCTCTGTTGTTAATTATCCTTGTTATTCCCAGTACCAGGTGCTGGTTATTTATCCTTGTTATTCCTAGTACCAGGTGCTAGTTATTTATCCTTATTATTCCTAGTACCAGGTGCTAAGTATAGTTTTGGAATTCTGCGAACTAATTCCCCCGCAAGTATTGGGAGAGCTGTCGGGAGACATTCTGTAAGTCACTCATATTAGTATAGGCTATGGGAGTTACACAAATTGCCAGGAAGGGTACTATACATCCCAGTCCCAATAGGGCCCCCCATATGTCCACTTGTTCTTGAACCAAATCCACTCTCTGGTTGACTATCAGGATTCCTGCTTGCAGATGTGCATTGATCTGAATCTGTGTTTGAAGGGCAGCCGCCGTTCCTTCTGCAAGGCTGTTCACAGCTTCCGCAGTGGGTATAGTTGCAGCAAGCGAGACTGCTGCTGCCGTGGCAGCTGCTGTAGATATAGCCAATGCTGTCACAACCGCGGCTGTGATACCAAAATCTCTCTTCTTTCTGGATAGCACCACCGGTAACTTGTCCTCTGGAATGGAAACTGGGATAGGAACATGGGTAGGGATACGCATAATCACAGCCAGCTTGAAGGCCCAAACATTCCAGCACTGGGAAAGACAGCAATTCTTAGTGCAATTCAACGTATCATTCAGCTCACTAGCATTTGTTACAAGGAAAAACGGTGGCGAGACCCATATGGGAGTGGGCTGATAAGTGATATTATTGGGACAAGACACATTAACTGTTGTCTCAAAGGTACTGATGTAAACTGAGCGCAAGGTACTCTGACATCCAGACCACTACGGTGGCCATACCCTGTTATTGGTGCACCTGGGCAAATTAAAAGGTTGATATGGCCCCGAGGCATTAATAGGTTTCACAGGGGCCAAACCCTGGATCACAGGTGGTCCCATTGAGGTATGTTTAGCAAGCCTTCATCTAGGAACCATGGAGCCGCCTTTTCCACTGTATTCAAAAAGGCCCGAGCAGTTTTTGCTTTTAGTGGAGTTCCATTGGCTTTTAGCAGGTCTTCTAAAGACCCTTCTAACCGCACTTTAGATACTTCAGATCCCATTATGAACACACAGACAACAGACGCAGACATTAAAGACTCACCGCTAAATTCCGACTCTAAGGCCGCCCCGCTTCTTATTGCAGACTTGTAAAATCCCGGCTCTAAGGCCGCCCCGCTTCTTATTGCGGACTTGTACAAGCTTAATCCCGGCTCAAGGCCGCCCCGCTTCTTATTGCGGACTTGTACAAGTTTAATCCCGGCTCAAGGCCGCCCCGCTTCTTATTGCGGACTTGTACAAGTTTAATCCCGGCTCAAGGCCGCCCCGCTTCTTATTGCGGACTTGTACAAGTTTAATCCCGGCTCAAGGCCGCCCCGCTTCTTATTGCGGACTTGTACAAGTTTAATCCCGGCTCAAGGCCGCCCCGCTTCTTATTGCGGACTTGTACAAGTTTATCCCACCACCTTTGTCATGGTTTAACCCCGCATACCTGCGGACTTCTCCCTTGCAAGGTTTTTCTATTTTTACTTCCTCGCTTTACCGCGGAATTCCCACTTTTGAAGGTGGCTAATGTCCCTGCTTACCTGCGGACCTTTACTCCCCGCTTTCCTACGGATTACCTTGCAAGATTCCTTTATTTAGTTCCCGGGTTTCGGCACCATTTATCGCCCTCGGCCCGCAAGGACGACAAGAACCCTGGTTCGGATGCATCTTCTCTCTCTCCTCTCTCCGCAAGTCTACACACTTATATACGCTTACATGACCAATCAGCAAGCAGGGTACAGCAGGGAGCCAATCAGGCTGCACACCTAAACGAACAACTTCGCTAGCAACCAATGCTGTTTACTTCCTCTTTGGGCGTTCCGCTTAGTCTCACGAGGCAATCCTAACCTGGCAACTAGCCAGGCGCCATCTTTTAATGGCGGAGGCCGCCCTGGCCAGGGGCCCGCCTCCGACACAATACTTAACATAATGCCTGGCAAATAATAGATGCTCAATAAATATTTGCTCCAGGAAGAAATAAGTTAAATGAATTCTTTGTCTATTCAGGGTAAGACACTGCTCTAGGTTATCTATTATATAGTAACAAATTACCCCCAAAGCATAAATAAATATTATCTCCTATAGTTTTCGTGGGTCAAGAGTTCAGGAGTGGCTTAGGGGGTTGGTTCTGTCTCAGGGTCTCTCATGAGGTTGCAGTCAAGATGCTACCAGGCTTGGCCATCATCTGAAAGCCTGTCTAAACTTGAAGGATCCTCTTCCAAGTTGGCTCACTCACATGGCTGTTAGCAGGAGGCCTCAGTTTCTAGTCTCATGGACCTCTCCATAGGGTGGCCTGCTGGAGTGTCCTCACATCACAGCAGCTGGCTTCCCCAAGAGAAAAACCAAGGAGGAGACCACAGTTCCTTTCATCAACTACTCTAAGTCATACACATTGCTTCGACCACATTCTGTTTATTAGAAGCAAGTTGCTAGGTAACCCACATTCAAGGTGAGGAGAATTGTCTCTTCCTTTTTTGAAGGAAGAATTATCAAAGAATTTATAGACATATTTTAGAACTGCCACAATCTCTCCGATACTCTGAATTGAGTAAAGAGAGGTTGATCATTATAGAGGAAATGAGACAGGTTTTTTTCAGAGATAGTGTCTATCCTGCCACTTGTATGCCCTTTTCAAGTCTAGTATTGCCTGCACTTTTGCCTACAAGGAGTTTTTTGTTGTTCGTTTGTGGGGGGTTTTTGGTTTGTTTTGTTTTTTAGAGAAGAAGTTGGTGCAGAGGGGCTGACGGAGATGGGGAGGGAGAAACAACCCTGAGATCATGGACTGAACTGAAATCAAGAGTTGGACATTTAACCAGCTGAGCCACCCACACACCCTAAAAGGAGAATTTTTAGAACATCTTTGGAATTCTACCAAATTAACTTTTTTTTTTTTTTTTTTTTTTAATACATAAGACATGCATATGGGGCAAAATTCAAAGGTAAAATGAGTAGACAATGAAAACTTTCTCTTGCCTGAGTCTCTTGCCAGCCACGCAGTTTCCCTCCCTGGACAAGACTGCTATTGCTAGTTTATTTATCCTTCCAGTGACCTTCTATACACTTGTAAATACCTTATTATATACTTTTTTTTAAACATAGATGGTAACATACTATGGTTACTGTTCTGTACCTTGGTTCTTTTTCACTCACCTGTATATCTCAGAATTTGTCCCATAGCAGTTTATTTATAGCTGCTTCATTTTTAACAGCTGCGTAGTATTCCATTGTGTGGATGTACAGAAATGGATTTAACTGGTCCCTCATTGAAGGACTTTTAGTTTGGTTCCCATTTTTTGCTGTTAAACACTACTGCAGCAAATATTTCATTCATATTTTACACTGAGAATATTTACGAGTAAATACCACAGGAGGATTTGTTGGGTCAAAGAGCATGTACTTTTTGAAAGGTAATGTCAGGGGGCACCTGGGTGGCTGTCAGTTGAGCCTCTGACTTCAGCTGAGGACATGATCTCAGAGTCCTGGGGTCAGCTGCAGTGGGCTCTGCGCTAAGCAGGGAGTCTGCTTGAGATTCTCTCCCTCTAACTTTCCCCTCTGCTCCTCCCCCTTGCTGTCTCTCTCAAATAAATGAAATCTTTTTTAAAAATGTGTGTAAGGGGTGCCTGAGTGAAGCAGTCAGTTAAGCGACTGCCTTCAGCGCAGGTCATGATCACAGGGTCCTGGGATCGAGCCCTGCATTGGGCTCCTTGCTCAATGGAGAGCCTGCTTCTCTCTCTCTCTCCCTCTGTCTGCTGCTCTGTCTACTTGTGCTCTCTCTCTATCTCTCTGTTAAATAAATAAAATCTTTAAAAAATAAAATAAAATGAAAAATAAAAATGTGTAAAAAAAATAAACAAACCCAAAAAACAGAAAGCAAAGAGAGTCACCTGAGCGTGGAGGTACTAGGTCCCTGAGAGAAACAAGGTGCTAGGAGAAGTGGTAAAAGTGAGGGCCCTGGAGATAAAATTTATTCTTTCTACTATTGTGCTTGCATCAGTCTTGGTTGTGCAACTGTTTTGAGGCTTTGAATTATCCTCTGAAAGAAAACAGTGCTGCTTTGGAATTGGTTTTTTTTTTTTCTCAACACCACTCTTCCTGAGATGGGCAGAACCTGACTACTGCCTCATACTTAGTCATTTCCCCTTTACTTTGCTGCAGTATCTATCACCTGTAAGAAGAGAGAATACTCAGCACTTTAAAAATCAGTAATGTTTAATGAGATTATGTCTGTAAGATTCTTGGAAAATAAACATCTAGAGAAACAAAGCACTATTTATTACTACTATTTTTAGCATTATTATCTTTAAATATGCCAAGCTTTTCCTTATTTTGTGAACACTGATTCAAAATAGGAAGTTTTCGGGGGTGCCTGGCTGGCTCAATCCATAGAGCATGCATGTGACTCTTGATTCGTGAGTTCAGATGTTGGGTGTAGAGATGACTTTAAAAAAAATTTAAAAAATATATTAAAAAAAAAAAACACCTCAATAGAGTGCGGATCTGGTTTAAAACACACACACACACACACACACATACTTTCTAAAATGGAAACCAATTTTTCTTTCTCGTCAGCCTACATGCTGCCCTAATAGAGAAACTAAGTCTGTTAAGTGTTATTTTCTGCTTTTTCCTTCCTGTCCTCTTATTCTTCCAGCTGTCTCAACTCTGAACCTTGTAGGAAGAGAGTTACACTTCAGAAAAATGTGTTTGGTTTGACATTTAAACAAGCCTCCATTTTGTTTTTCTATATTAGAATTTTTCCACTTCCCATCTTCCATTTCCAGCATTATGTCTGACCTGTCTTCTTTTCAGCTCATTCATTATTGCTAGGGTTTGCAGCTTATACTAGAGGAAGAAGACAGATTTATAAACATGTGTTCCTGCCCAGCTGTTTCAAGAGCACGAGTAACATTCATCTTCAAATTGTATTGCTGCTTTCTATATACACCTGTGCTCATCTGCCCTTATTAATGAGATGACTATCTCTAAGTCTTCATTGTCTAGAAATAAGTGGACTCTTTCCCTGTTCAAATTCGTAATGCAGTAATCAGAGGAGCCCGTCACTGGGAGGAGACATCCATTTGAATTCACTTTGCTAATGGCTATAGAGAATATAGTCTAATTGCTTTCTTAAGAGGTTTGCCATTTCCCTTAAGATGTCAGGGCCCTGGAAAGGGATAGGAATTCTGTCCTTTTCCTCCTTGCAATCCTGTTCTTTTCCTCCCTGCAATCCTGTATGTGTCTTTTATCTAAGATGAAAATAAAGGGGTATTTTAAAGAAATTATGTAAAGAGTCCAGAATCCATTACAGATAACTGCACAGGCACAGATATCTTGACCACTAATAAATAATGAGATCTTTGATAAATTACTTAACTTTTCTTGGCTTTCTTTTTTTTTTTTTTTTTTTTTTAAAGATTTTATTTATTTATCAGAGAGAGAGGGGAAGAGAGCGAGCACAGGCAGACAGAATGGCAGGCAGAGGCAGAGGGAGAAGCAGGCTCCCTGCCGAGCAAGGAGCCCGATGCGGGACTCGATCCCAGGACGCTGGGATCATGACCTGAGCCGAAGGCAGCTGCTTAACCAACTGAGCCACCCAGGCGTCCCTTGGCTTTCATTTCCTTGTTTGCAGAGTAGCTATAACAATCACTGTATGACCAGGATTGTTGGAAGGACTGTGCTTTCTCTATATGGCCTGCCTTGTTCAAAAAGGTGAACAAGGCTGTGAATATTTGACAAGATAATGAGTATGAAAACACCTCGCACATAATAGATGTGCAGTAAATATTTGAGTTAGAATCCGTTTGGCTAAACCAAAGTTCTTTTCTGCCCTCATTTCATTAGTGAGACTTTCTGGTAGGATAATCCTTTTTTTCCCCCCCAACTCTCTTGTTTGATCTGATTTTATGATCAAGTGTCCTAAGATTCGATTTGAAAGAAAACAGGGACTAAATAAGACTTAAAGCCCTGCTCAGGAGTTCAGGGTGCAAGTACTGATGTTCTTGTCTAAAGCATTCTCTTTGACTTTTAGAAAGGCTACTGTAGGCTAGTTATCTAATTTAACAAACCTATCATTTATTTCCATTATAATCCTGGGGTATTAATTAAAAATCTGAGAGGCAGAGTGCCTTGGTGGCTCAGTCGTTAACACTTTGCCTTCCTGCCTTCAGCTCAGGTCATGATCCCAGAGTCCTGGGATCGAGCCCCACATCAGGTTCCCTGCTCAGCAGGAAGCCACCTTCTCCCTCTTCCACTCCCCCTGCTTGTGTTCCCTCTCTGTCTGTCTGTCAAATAAATAATAAAAATAAAATGTGTTTTTTTTAAATCTGAGAGGGGCGCCTGGGTGGCTCAATGGGTTGAAGCCTCTGCCTTTGGCTCAGGTCATGGTCCCAGGGTCCTGGGATTGAGCCCCGCATCAGGCTCTCTGCCTAGTGGGGAGCCTGCTTCTTTCCAACCCTCTCTGCTGACTTGTGATCTCCATCAGATAAATGAATAAAATCTTAAAAAAAAAAAAAACTATTAAAAAAAATCTGAGAGGCATAAAATTTAAGTGACTTGACCAAGGTTATTCTATAAAAGAGTAAGATTTTGGACTAATGTTTTCTAATTCCAAGTCCATTGATCTTTAGATAGTCACATTCAACATCAAAGAAGAAAATGAATATAGGTGAATTACTACAGATATGCCCTGGGTGAACTAGTATTTTATTAGTATATGACCAAAGACAAAGTAAAGTCTAATTCTAAAGTTCCCAGACTTACTCTATAAATAAATTACATAGAAAATGTGCTTTGGGACTTCCAATCAAGATGATTTACTGTGTTCAAATTTTTGACACATACCTTGTATTCCAGAGAATACAAGAAATAAAATATATAAAGTAGAAATCAACATATTTGGGCTCAAGGACAAAATAACCACCTTCATGGACCAAAAATAGGAGAGATACAAGTCACTGGGTGAAGCTGAAACTGTGGGCCTGTTGACCTCAGTGAATAGAGAATGGTGCCTGAGAGATGAGTTTTTGAGCAGTAACTGGATACTAAAATGCCCCCAAAAGAGACAGAACTTGAAGCCAGGGGAGATGCCATAATTGAATGGGGGAGGAGGGAAACCTAAGGAGTTGTGAAGAGGTATGTCAAACTGCCTTCTGGTACAGTGATTAGAACTGTGATATCCTAAATTTACTCTTCTGGCTGAGGCCATTAAAAGACCTGTTCAGGGAGCTCCTGGGTGGCTGGCTCAGTTGGTTAAGCATCCGACTTTAGCTCATGTCATGATCCCAGGTTCCCATATCAGGCTCCTTGCTACTCCTTGCTCCCTTTGCCCCTACCCCTGCTCATGTTCTCTCTCTCTCTCTCTCTTTCTGACAAATAAATAAAATCTTAAAAAAAAAATTGTGAAGGTGGGGGAAAGAAGGCAGTCCATCTAGGGACCTCAAATCTTGTGGAACAACTGGGTTTTCTTTTTGCCTTGTATCCCCAACATGGAGCCAAACATTATACTTCATAATGGAAGACTGAATGTTTACCCCAATAAAAGCAGGAATAAGGCCAGGATGTCTGTTCTCACTACCCTTATCTAACATAGTGCTGGAAGTTCTAGCTAGTGCAACCAGACAAGAAAAGGAAATAAAAGGCACACAAATCAGAAAGGAAGAAATACAGGTGTACTTACTTGCACGTTCCATGATTGTCTAAATAGAAAATCTCAGTATTTAATAAACTCTTAGAACTAATGAGTAAGTTCAACTAGGTTGTAGAATATAGGATAAATATATAAAAATAAATTCTAGGTCTATTACATGCTAGCTATGAACAAATGGACATGGAAATTAAAAATATAATACGATTCACAATAGCTCAAAAAAGTGAAATCCTTGGAGCACCTGGGTGGCTCAGTTGCTTAAGCACCCAACTCTTGATTTTGGCTCAGGTTATGATCTCAGGATCATGGATCAAGCCCCATGTCAGGCTCTGGACTGAGTGTGGAGTATACTTATCCCTCTCCCTCTGTTTCTTCCCCTGTTTGTGCACTGCCTAGCTCTAAAATATTTAAATAAAATCTTTTTTTTTTTAAATGAAATCCTTAGATGTAAATCTAACAAAATAGCTGTAAGATTTGTGTGCTGAAACTACACAAAGCTGATAAAAGAAAACAAAGAAGATCTAAATGAATGAGGAGTACATAGTAAAGATGTCAGATTTCCCCAAATTGATATTCAGGTTTAATGTTAATTCCTATAAAAATTCTAGCAAGATATTTTTTAGATATGGACAAGATTATTCTAAAATTTATATGAGACGGCCAAAGGAACAAAAATAGCTAAAACAGTGTTGGAAAAGAATAAAGTGGGAGGAATCAGACCCCTGATTTCAAGACTAATTTTATAGCCACACTAATCAAGGCTGTGATATTGGCAGACGGAAAGACACAGACCAGGGGAACAAAACAGGGAACCCAGAAAAGGCATACAAATACACCCAGCTGATTTCGGCAGAGGAGCAAAAGTAGTTCTTGGGATGAAAGACAGCCTTTTCGAACAACTGGTGGTAGAACAAGTGCACATCATGGGCCAAACCAAAGGAAAAAGAATCATACACAAAAACTAACTGTGAATGGATCAAGGACCTAAATAGAAAACATAAACTGGAAAGAAAATCTTTAGTAGGCAAAAAATTGGGTTAGGCAAAGAGTTCTTAGACTTGACACCAAGAGCACAGTCATAAAAGGGGATATGGATAAATTGTATTTCATCAAAATTAAAAATGTTTGGTTTATGTAAGACCTTGTTAAGATATGAAAAGTCAAGCTAGAGAATAGAAGAAAATGCCTAACAAAGGACTAGTATCCAGAATATATAAACAATCTAGTCAGAAAGTAGGCTAAAGACATGAACAGATATTTCAGCAAAGAGGATATGCAGATGCCAAATAAGCATATAAAAAGATGTTCAACATCATTAGCCATTACAGAAATGCAAATTAAAACTACAATATGAGACATTACTACACACTGTTAGAATGTTAAAATTAAAAGTTAATGCCAAATGCTGGCAAAAATGCAGTGAATCGGGCGCCTGGGTGGCTCAGTGGGTTAAGCCGCTGCCTTCAGCTCAGGTCATGATCTCAGGGTCCTGGGATCGAGTCCCACATTGGGCTCTCTGCTCAGCAGGGAGCCTGCTTCCTCTTCTCTCTCTGCCTGCCTCTCTGCCTACTTGTGATCTTTCTCTGTCAAATAAATAAATAAAATCTTTTAAAAAAAAATGCAGTGAATCTGGAACTCCCATGCATGCATGTCTGGTGGGAATGTATAAGAGTACAGCTACTCTAGAAAACAGTTTGGCAGTTTCTTAAAAAACTAAATATACAACTATAATCTGTTCCAGTAATTGCACTCCTGGGTATTTATCTGAAAGAGATAAAAACTCAAGTTCACTGAAAGCCTGTACACAAATGTTTATAGCAGCTTTATTCATAATAGCCCCAAACTGGAAACAACCCAGATGTCCTTCACATTGAGCAGGTAAGTGGTAAAACAAACTGGTACATCCATACTAGGGAATACCACTCACCAACTAAAAAAGACTGAACTGCTGATACATGCAACAACTTGGATGAATCTCCAGATAATTATATGCTGTAAGGCAGGGGTGGCGAGACAGTCCCAAAAGGTTATATGCTATCTGATTCCATTTATATAACATTGTTAAAATGACAAAATTACAGAAATGGATAACAGACTAGTAGTTGCCAGGAGTAAAGGAAGGATGAGTGTGAGAGGGAAGTGAGTGAAGCTGTAAAAGGGCAACAGAAGGTATCCTTGTGTTAAGGAGCATATTTTGTATCTTGATGTGTCATTGTTAGATTCCTGGTTGGGATATAATACTATAGTTTTGCAAGTTGTTGCCATTAGGGGAAATAGTAAAGGTACAGTGGGGTTTCTGTTATCTCTTACAATTGTGTGTGAATCTATAATTTTCTCAATGTAAAAAGTAATTGTAAAAATTTAACCACCGGGAATTGAACACCTGGTGAAATCATTGTGTGGTACAAATAAAGACTGTAATAAGTCTAGGGCACCTGTGTGGCTCAGTCAGTTAAGTGTCTGACTTCAGATCAGGTCATGATTTCAGCATCCTGGGATCAAGACCCACATGGAGCTCCCTGTTCAGCGGGGAGCCTGCTTCTCCCTCTGCCTGCCGGTCCCCCTGCTTGTGCTCTCTTTCTCCCTCTGTCAAATAAATAAGATCTTTAAAAAAAAAACTGTGAGCCAAAGAGCTAGAAATTAAATAATGTTATGTAGATATGAAAAATTAACGTTTAAAATTTTGTAAATGACAATCTTTGAAATATAATAGTAATTGAAAAAAATTTTAATTCAATACTATAGATAAATTCTAGGAACAAATTATAAATGGGAAAAATCAAACACAAAGAGAAAAAATACATGAGAGATCAACTTAAATAGAGAGATAATGGCTTGAGAGGCTCTAACACATATTAGATAGGAGTCCTAGGGGATAAAAGAGATTGAAAGAATGGCAGAGAGACAGTAAATGAATATATAATAGGTGATAATTTTCCTGAATTAGGTTTTAATTAGAAACTGTCTAGATAGTTTGTACATTTGAAATATACCATATGGGCACCTGGGTGGCTCAGTGAGTTGGGCCTCTGCCTTCAGCTCAGATCATGATCTCCGTGTCCTAGGGTCGAGCCCAGTTTCGGGCTCTCTGCTTAGCATCTGCTGTCTGCTGTCTGCTCTCTGCCTGCCTCTCTGCCTACTTGTGATCTCTGTCTCTGTCAAATAAATAAAATTAAATTAAAAAAAAGAAATATACCAGATAAATAAAGTAAATGCATTATTTTAGTTAAACATGATAGATTGAAAGTACATATATTTACCTCCCAGTTTCTCCCTTTATAATTCAGTCAAATGTCAGTAAAGGGATTTTGTTTTTAAGGTATAAACTCACAGGCTTCTTTAAAAACAGATAAGACTGAGGCACCTGGGTGGCTCAGTCAGTTAAGTATCTGACTTAGGCTCCAGTCATAATCTCAGGGTCCTGGAATCAGAGCCCTTGGGGGAGCCTGCTGGAGATTCTCCCTCTCCCTCCAACCCTCCCCCAACTCATGTGCATTCACTCATGTGTCCTCTATCTCTGTCTCTCTCTCAAAAAAATAAATCTTTAAAAAAAAGAAGAAGAAGAAGACAAGGGATGCCTGGGTAGCTCAGTTGGTTAAGCATGTGCCCTTGGCTTAAGTCATGATCTCAGTGTTTTGGGATCGAGTCCCACATCAGACTCCTTGCTCAGTGGGAGCCTGCTTCTCCCTCTGCTCCCTCTGCCTGCTGCTCCCCCTGCTTGTGCGCTCTCTCTCTCTCTCTCTCTCTCTGGCAAATAAGTAAATAAAATATTTTTTTTAAAATCTAAAAAAAAGGGGGACGCCTGGGTGGCACAGTTGGTTGGACAACTGCCTTCGGCTCAGGTCATGATCCTGGAGTCCCGGGATCGAGTCCCGCATCGGGCTCCCAGCTCCATGGGGAGTCTGCTTCTCTCTCTGACCTTCTCCTCGTTCATGCTCTCTCTCACTGTCTCTCTCTCAAGTAAATAAATAAAATCTTTAAAAAAAAAAAATCTAAAAAAAAGGGGCTCCTGGGTGGCTCAGTGGGTTAAGCTGCTGCCTTCGGCTCAGGTCATGATCCCAGGGTCCTGGGTTCAAGCCCCACATCAGGCTCTCTGCTCAGCAGGGAGCCTGCTTCCTCCTTCTTCTCTCTCTGCCTGCCTCTCTGCCTACCTGTGATCTCTGTCAAAAATAAATAAAATCTTTAAAAAACAAAAAAATCTAAAAAAACATTTTAAGAAACAGACAAAACTACTGCAAACAAAAATAATCAATAGAACTTTGGAAACTAGAAAGCAAACATACAAGTACTGATTTAAGAGAACTGAGAACACAAAAGTTTGGTTTTTATCTAAGGTTGGGAGAAAGGAGGGCCAAGAAATAAGGAGTATACTTAGAATGAGCCCTAGTAATGATGTATTATACACCTGAAACTAATATAACACAGTATGTTAATTATACTGGAATTTATTTTATTTTATTTTATTTTATTATTGAGAAAAAAGGCACACGTGAGAGCAGGTAGATGGAGCGAAAGGGACAAGCTGACTCTGCCAAGCATGGAGACTAACAAGAGGCTCCATCCCACAACACGAGATTAAGACCTGAGCCAAAACCAAGGTTCAGATGCTTAACTGAATAAGCCACCTAGGCCCCTTGGAATTTTTTTTTTTAAATAAAAAGAAATCATAAGAGAAAATACATTTACAGTACTGTACTGTATTTTTTTTTAATTTATTTATTTGACACAGAGAGAGAGAGATCACAAGCAGGCTCCCCGCCAAGCAGAGCACGATGTAGGGCTCTATCCCAAGACCCTGAGATCATGACCTGAGCCGAAGGCAGAGGTTTAACCCAATGAGCCAACCAGGCTCTCCTGTACTGTATTTATTTTAAAAAAACAAATGTGCAGGCACCTTAGTGGCTCAGTCAATTAGTCAGTTAAACATCACATTCTTGGTTTTGTCCAATCCTTGGTTTCAGCTCAGGTCATCTGCTCAGCAGGGAGTCTGCCTGAGTCTTTCTGCTCCTTCCCACACTCATAGGTGCTTGCACATACATGCTCTCTCTCAAATAAATGGAGAAATCTTTAAAAAGAATAAATCCATGGGGACGCCTGGGTGGCTCAGTTGGTTAAGCAGCTGCCTTCGGCTCAGGTCATGATCCCATTGTCCTGGGATCGAGTCCCACATCAGGCTCCTTGCTCGGCAGGGAGCCTGCTTCTCCCTCTGCCTCTGCCTGCCATTCTGTCTGCCTGTGCGCTCTCTCTCTCTCTCTCTCTCTCTGATAAATAAATAAAAAATCTTAAAAAAAAAAAAGAATAAATACATGTATAAGGGGACCCATGTACTTTAAACCTTTATTGTTCAAGGATCAAATATAATTAAATATCTTTAGAGAAATAACATTATTGTATCTATGAAACAACAGGATGCCTTTTTTTAATAATACAGTAGTAAAAATGGAAATTTCAGAATATAATTTAGAACATGAAGGAAATCCCTTTGAATATAAAATACAGACAAAGGAGTGGAAAACAGGAGTATGAGATAAAAAAGAGGATTAATCTAGAACATCCAGCTTCTAGAGGAACAGAAATTCCAGTGAACAAAAAGAGGGGACAAGTAATTGATAAGGTGGGAGAAAATTAGTGGCCATATAGTAGATTTGAATAATATCGTTCATTTATAGAAAACCCTAAAACTATAGAGTACACACTTTAAGATACTACTTTCAGGTGTACATGGAACTTTCTTCAAGATAGTTCATATTTCAGACCAGAAGTTCTCCAAATTTGAAAGGTTTGAAATCATACCTGAGTATGTTCTCTGCCACAAATTGTATTCGAATCAAATTATATTGGAAATGAATAACAGAAAGATATTGGGAAAGTCCCTAGATAGTTGGAAATTTGACAACAATTTTCTAAATAACCCAGAATCAAAAAGGAAATCACCGGGGAAACTAGAAGATCTTTGGACCTGAATGATCATGAAAACATATCAAAGCCTGTGGAATGCAGCTAAAATAGGCTATGAGGGAAATTCATACATTTAAGTGCTTATATTTGAAAGGAGAAAAGATCTAAAATGGGCTAGCAAACCTGTGCACAAAGGGCCAGGTAGTAAATATTTTAGGGTTTGCAGGCCATGCAGCCTCTCTCTCTGTTGCGTATGTAACTCTGCCTTGCAGCCTGAAATCAGGCATGGACAGTGCATAAATGAGTAAGTGTGGTTATGATTCCAATAAAACTATTCAGATCACATAACATATAATTTCATGTAACATAAAATGTTATTCTCCTTTTCATTTTTTCTACCATTAAAAATGTAAAAACTATTTATAGCTTGTTAATAACTTTAAAGTGTCTCGTGGTATAATGTTATTGACTTTGTGATAAAACATCAGAAGCATAAACTGTAAATATTTGACTTCACTAAAATGTGGAATTAACCAAAAATACTTAAGAGGATAAATAAGCCACAAAAACAAAATTAAAAAGTTGTTTTAGGGGTGCCTGGCTCAATCAGGAGAGCATCTGACTCTTGATCTCCTGGTCATGAGTTTGAACCCCATGTTGGTTATGGAGATTACTTAAAAAAAAAAAAAAAAAGTTTTATACCAGATTGAATTTCAGATGGATCAAAGATTTAAAGATAAAAAAATCAAACTATACTGGGTGCCTGGGTGACTCAGTTATTAAGCGTCTGCCTTTGGCTCAAGTCATGATCCCAGGGTCCTGGGATTGAGCTCCGCATCAGGCTCCCTGCTAAGTGGTTGTCTGCTTCTCCCTCTCCCACTCCCTTACTCCCTCTGCTTGTGTTCCTTCTCTTGCTGTCTCTCTCTCTGTCAAGTAAATAAATAAAATCTTAAAAAAAAAAATCAAACTATGAAAGTACTAAAAGAAACCATAAGAAAAAACTATTAATGAAGTGATGGAATAAGGAAAACCTTTTGAAATAGGACAAAAAAACTCTAAAGCTATAAAATAAAAGACTGATAAGTGTAACAACATAAAAGTCAATAATTTCGGGGCGCCTGGCTGGCTCAGTCAGTACAGCATGCAACTCTTGACTTCAGTGTCATGAGTTTGAGCCCCACTTTGGATATAGAGAGTACTTAAATAAACCTTCTTTAAAAAGGTTAATAGGCCGGGCACCTGGGTGGCTCAGTGGGTTAAGCCTCTGCCTTCGGCTCAGGTCATGATCCCAGGGTCCTGGGATCAAGCCCCACATCGGGCTCTCTGCTGAGCAGGGAGCCTGCTTCCCTTCCTCTCTCTCTGCCTGCCTCTCTGCCTCCTTGTGATCTCTGTCAAATAAATAAAATCTTTTAAAAAAAAATGTAAATAGGGGTGCCTGGTTGGCTCAGTCAGTTAAGCATCTGCCTTCAGCTCAAAGGTCATGATCCCAGGAGCTGGGATCGAGCCTGCTTTGGGCTTTGTGCTCAGCAGGGAACCTGCTTCTCCCTTCTCCCTGCTTGTGCTCTCTGTCACTGTATCTGTCGCTCTCAAATAAATAAATCTTTTTTTTTTTTTTTTTAAGGTAAATAATGTCTACAGAGCATTAACCACCATTAGCACATGACAAACCAGGGGGAAATACCTGATTTGTACAACAGACAGTAGGCTTATTTTAGTATATTAAGAGTTACAAGTAAGTAAAAGACTACATATTTCAGTAGAAAAATGAGCAAAGGATTTGAACAGACAACTCAGGAAGGAAATACATCTCATAATGTCTTAAAATGATATGATATACAGACTCATGATAAGAAACATTAAATTAAAACTACATAAAACACTCTTTTTCTCCTATCGTTGCCAAAGATCAATAAGTTCGAGAACATCGTGTTGCCAAAGGAAAAGGACAGCTGGTGTTCTCATGCACTACTAATGGGTGTATAAATTAGTATATCTTCTTTGATGGCAGTTTGGCAGTATTTAACAAGATCCAAATACAAGTGCTCTATGATTAACAGTTTTACTTACAGGAATTTACCTTACCGAAATACTCATATAAGTAAGATAAAACATTTGTACAAGATCATCCATTTAGTGTTATTTGTAATAGCAGAATGGTGACACAACCTAAATGTTCATCACCAGGGGTCTGATTAAATAAATTATAGTATACTTTGAAATCATTCCAGTGCAGCCATTGAAATGAAGTAGTTCAACGTGTCCTGATATGGAATGATCCAAAATATATGTTTAGATGAAAGAAGTACAGAACATTGTTTTTGCTACCATTTGAGAAGAATGTATATTTGTTTATATTGTATATATAAATGTGTATTTGTTTATAAATGTGTAAAATCTCTCTGGAGAATTATGTGGATCCATGGATGTTTCTGGGTAGAGGAACTAGAAGGTTGAAGAACAGTGACAGGAGGGACACTTCATTTATATTGCAATTTGTTTGCTAGCTTTTGAATTTAGAAGTATGACTATATTATCCATCCAAAACCATTTTTAAGTAATATGAACAAGACAGAGTGTTCACTGTGATATCATTTGAGTGCAATGCTCAAAATATCCTAAATCAGTAGGAGAACTTGAAAACTGTGGTCAAATCATAACGTATGTGAGCACATATATGCTCAGTCGTATGTGAGCACAGTTAAAATAAGTTAAGCTTTTCATGTCAGCATAGATACATAGATACATCTCAGATTTGTAATGTTAATGAGAAAGGTAAGTTATCAGCATGATCCCATCAATAGCGCTTTTTAACTGTGATTTTTATTCTTTAAAAGAGAATTCTGGGGACACCTGGGTGGCTCAGTTGGTTAAGCAGCTGCCTTCGGCTCAGGTCATGATCCCAGCGTCCTGGGATCGAGTCCCACATCTGGCTCCTTGCCCTCCGCAGGGAGCCTGCTTCTCCCTCTGACTCTGCCTTCCACTCTGCCTATGCTCGCTCTCGCTCACTCTCTCTCTGACAAATAAATAAATAAAATCTTTAAAAAAAAAAAAAAAGAGAGAGAATTCTGATGTGAGTATGACACTAAGTCTTATAAATCTATGGAGCTGACTAGGTAGTTCCCATATTGATATTTTGGCCCAATCCTGTGTGTCTCATGGGGACCCAGAGCACCACCTAAACCCTCCTACAGGAGCCAGAATCCTCCTCAAATGAAAAACACTCTTGTCTGTGGCCAGCAGGGTTGCTCTTGTCTGTATCAGAATCTTCTTGTCTTCCAGGGATGTTGGTGGTGAATGTAACGTGGAGGAACAAGACATATGTAGGTACACTTCTTGACTGCACGCGGCATGATTGGGCACCCCCCAGGTAAGCATTTTACAGTTTTTTGGCGCATATTAGTCTCAGCCACCCTAATCAGTGATCCCTTATGCCTTCATCCTGTTAGAGCTGGATCGCTTTTAAGACACCCAGCTTTTAAAGAATATGATAGTGTTGGGTTGAGGGAAGGCACTCTCCTGCTCTGGCATTGAAGAAGAATAAATGAATTACATGTTGACGGGTGGGATAGGCATTGGGGAGGAGATCCTGTTTAAGCCTTTGTCTGGAATTACCTTGAGACCAAGTCCACCCAGTCTGCCTGTAGGTAAACAATCATTGATGCTGCTTTTTGATGGTAGCCATCTCCAAAGAGTTTAAACTCAGGAACATTTTCATTTTTATGAACACTAGACAATGTGGGTTTCACAAGGACCCTTTCTGCTTGGCATTTCAGTAAATGGCACTTTACATCTTATTTGTACCCAGTTTGCCAGGATTTGGGGAACCCAGATGTTGGGGAATGATGTACAGCTAACAAGCAGATAGCATCCTAGGAGCTTACCATTTAATGCAGTTCCCATGCTTTCAAAAGTTCCTTTAACAAATCATATCCATTGAAAATGATAGTTACCATCTGGACAGTTCTTCTGGAGGCAGCTAAACTGGTTTGAAGTTGTTTTCTCTTCTTAATAATATCCTGTTGTGTTTGCCCTTTGCCAAGGTTCTGCGACTCCCCCACCAGTGACTTGGAAATGCGCAATGGCCGGGGTAGAGGCAAACGCATGCGTCCCAACAGTAACACACCTGTCAATGAGACAGCCACGGCCTCCGACAGCAAAGGGACCAGCAGCAGCAGCAAAACCCGAGCAGGAGCCAATAGCAAAGGCCGTCGGGGCAGCCAAAATTCTTCAGAGCATCGCCCACCTGCCAGTAGCACCTCTGAAGATGTCAAGGCCAGCCCTTCCTCAGCTAATAAGCGGAAAAACAAACCGCTTTCAGACATGGAGCTGAATTCTAGCTCAGAGGACTCCAAAGGGAGCAAGCGCGTCCGTACGAATTCCATGGGCTCAGCCACTGGTCCCCTCCCTGGGACCAAGGTGGAACCCACTGTTCTAGACAGAAATTGTCCCTCCCCAGTCCTGATTGACTGCCCCCACCCAAACTGCAACAAAAAATATAAGCACATCAATGGACTTAAGTACCACCAAGCCCATGCCCACACAGATGATGACAGTAAGCCGGAAGCAGATGGAGACAGTGAGTACGGAGAGGAGCCCACCCTACATGCAGACCTTGGGAGCTGCAATGGTGCATCCGTCTCACAAAAAGGTTCCTTGTCCCCTGCCCGCTCAGCTACCCCCAAAGTTCGGCTCGTAGAGCCCCATAGCCCTTCTCCTTCAAGCAAATTCAGCACAAAAGGCCTCTGTAAGAAAAAGCTGAGTGGGGAAGGGGACACAGACCTCGGGGCCTTATCGAATGATGGCTCTGATGATGGACCCTCAGTAATGGATGAAACAAGCAATGATGCCTTTGATTCTTTGGAAAGGAAGTGTATGGAAAAAGAAAAATGTAAAAAACCCTCCAGTTTGAAGCCTGAAAAGATTCCTTCCAAAAGCTTAAAGTCAGCGAGGCCTATTGCCCCTGCCATCCCCCCACAGCAAATCTACACCTTCCAGACCGCCACCTTCACAGCAGGAAGCCCAGGCTCCTCCTCAGGCTTGACCACCACAGTGGTCCAAGCCATGCCCAACAGCCCCCAACTCAAACCTATTCAGCCCAAGCCCACTGTGATGGGAGAACCTTTCACAGTCAACCCTGCCTTGACTCCAGCCAAGGACAAGAAAAAGAAAGACAAAAAAAAGAAGGAGTCTTCAAAGGAACTTGAAAGTCCTCTGACCCCTGGGAAAGTGTGTCGAGCAGAAGAAGGCAAAAGCCCATTCAGGGAATCATCGGGAGATGGGATGAAGATGGAGGGGCTCCTGAATGGCTCCTCAGACCCCCACCAAAGCCGACTGGCTAGCATCAAGGCAGAAGCTGACAAGATCTATAGCTTCACAGACAATGCCCCCAGCCCTTCCATCGGAGGCAGTAGCCGCATAGATAGCACTACCCCTACCCAGCCGCTGACTCCCTTACATGTGGTGACCCAGAATGGAGCTGAAGCCAACTCAGTCAAAACCAACAGCCCTGCGTACTCTGACATATCTGATGCTGGGGAAGATGGGGAGGGCAAAGTGGACAGTGTCAAATCAAAGGACCCTGAACAGTTGGTTAAGGAAGGGGCTAAGAAGTCACTTTTCCCCCCTCAGCCACAGAGCAAAGACTCACCGTATTACCAAGGCTTTGAGAGTTACTACTCTCCAAGTTATGCACAGTCCAGCCCCGGGGCGCTGAACCCCAACAGCCAGGCAGGCGTGGAGAGCCAGGCTCTGAAGACTAAAAAGGATGAAGAGCCTGAGAGCATAGAGGGGAAAGTGAAGAACGATATCTGTGAGGAAAAGAAACCAGAACTGAGCGGTTCCAGCCAGCAGCCTTCAGTCATCCAGCAGCGTCCCAACATGTACATGCAGTCCCTGTACTACAACCAGTACGCCTATGTGCCCCCGTATGGCTACAGCGACCAGAGTTACCACACCCACCTCCTGAGCACCAACACGGCCTACCGGCAGCAGTACGAGGAGCAGCAGAAGCGGCAAAGCCTGGAGCAGCAGCAGCGGGGGCTCGACAAGAAGGCCGAGCTAAGCCTGAAGGAGCGGGAGGCGGCACTCAAGGACGAATGGAAGCAAAAGCCGTCGATTCCACCGACTCTTACCAAGGCCCCCAGCCTGACGGACCTGGTCAAGTCAGGACCCGGGAAGGCCAAGGAGCCAGGGGCTGACCCTGCCAAGTCAGTCATCATTCCCAAGTTAGATGACTCCTCCAAACTCCCCAGCCAGGCCCCAGAAGGACTTAAAGTGAAGCTGAGTGAGGCCAGCCACCTAGGCAAGGAGGCCTCTGAGGCTAAGACAGGTGCTGAGTGTGGCCGGCAGGCAGAGGTGGATCCCATACTCTGGTACCGACAGGTAACTGTTCTGGGAGGAAACAAATAGTATTTGATGGGCTTTCTCTCTTCCTCACAAATCAGGGCTCTCTTAGGTGGGGGGATCAGCAGAATAGAGATTGGCAGGAGAAATCTGTAATTTAAAGGATTCTTTACTTTTGTAAATCATGTTCGTGGTTTTAAAAAGCATTTTAAAAAGTAAAAGGTGTTTTTCCCATTTGACAGGAGATGCCCAGGTAAGTTAGCTTGATTTTTCTGGGTCACTTGCAACTTTACTAGCAGAGCCAGGACTAGAACCCAGGTTATCTCAATTCCTAGTCCAGTGTTTCTTCCCCTGTTTGGTTCCTATGGAGTAAGTTCATGGTGATCTATCCATTTCCTAGAGGGAGTTACCATTCAGCCTGAGTTACTTCCTGAAAGATTTTATAGTGGGGACCCTGGCTGGTTCAGTCAGTGGAGCATGCAACTCTTGATCTCAGGGTTGTAAGTTCGAGCCCCACGTTGGATGTAGAGATTACATAAAAATAAAATCTTTTTTAAAATGGTTTCTTAATAGGTAGAGTTAGAACTGAGAACTTGGTCTTACATCATGTTCTGCTCATGAGACTTAGAAAGTCTTCCCATGCTTCTTGGTATCACCACTAGACCTCCTTCCTCTGAGCTGGGCAGCACTCATGACTCTCTGCCCCTAAGCTTGCTCTTAAGAAGTGAAACCACCTAAAATTCCTTGGAAAAGGAGCAGCTTCTTTTATTCAAAGACTCCTTCCCCCAGAATGCATTTTCTCCTAAAGAAGACCCACTGGTGGATTTTCCTTTTCCTTCCCCACATCTTGTTTCCTCCTGGGCAGGGAGGGAGCAGGCTTTTTAAAAAGGAGGGACCAGAGTTCATTCTAAATGAAGATCAACAGAGGCCAAGATTTTACCCTGCACTGGTGTCTAGTATTAACCTGCACTGGTGTTTCTCCTGTGACCTTGCGCTTGAAATCTCACTCTCATCTGTACAACACTCAGTGCTCGTTCTGTGATTTTTAGGAAACAGAGCCCCGGATGTGGACATACGTCTATCCTGCCAAGTACTCGGACATTAAGTCAGAGGATGAGCGGTGGAAAGAGGAGCGGGACCGCAAATTGAAGGAAGAAAGGAGTCGGAGTAAGGACTCTGTCTCCAAGGAGGATGGGAAGGAAAGCACAAGTAGTGACTGCAAGCTGTCCACATCAGAAGAGTCCCGCCTGGGGAGCAAGGAGCCCCGACCGAGTGTCCATGTGCCTGTGTCCTCCCCGCTTACCCAGCACCAGTCCTACATCCCTTACATGCATGGCTACTCCTACAGCCAGTCCTATGACCCCAACCACCCCAGCTACCGGGGCATGCCTGCTGTGATGATGCAGAACTACCCAGGTATAGCCCCCACCTTCCCACTTGGCGCTCCACTAACTGGGAAAGGAAATGAAACAGATTTCAGAGCCAGAGTTTTCTTGCAGACCCCTAAGGCTGACTGCCTGGGACAGATGACCGCCCTGTTTTGTATGTGACATTCTGTGAGCTGGTCAGTCTAGCCCCAAGCTCCTTGAATGACCCCTGACTACAGTCTGAGGGACCCTGTCTCCCTCCCTTGCTCCAGCTTAAGTTTTGCCTCTATAGTCAGTTGTCCTGGATAACTGAAGGCAGAACTCCCTACCACTGCCATCTTCCCTCAGCTGGGATTTTTTTAAGCACATGCTCTACACTTTGGCAATGGGTAAGGTATCTTGGGGAATACAAAAGAAACAGAGAAGGCTAGTTCCCTCTTAAGGAGCTTACAACTTAATTGTATTGGGAGAGACACATGGAACAAATAAAATTCAAACCAGGACAATGCATGTATTCATTTAGAAGATCATGTTCAGCTGGAAGGTTGGAAGACAGCGGGAGAGGGGAAGATCTGTTTGAAACCAGTGGAGGAAGTCCAGTAGAAAACATTCAGCTTGGGAAAGATAAGCTCTTGACACTGCCATCCTTGAATTCTTGGGGAGGGGCACAAAGTAGGGACGTAAGTGGTTTTTAACTCGTTACAGGACTGCTCCTGTTCAACTGTACTCCCTGCTTTCTGTTGTCTGAAGCGTCATGTGGGATGCTTCTGGGGGCAGAAGAGCATTCTTTTTTACTCCCCAGAGCTCCCCCTTCCTTGTGAGAGAACAGCCTAGTCTTGATATCCTGGTCGAACACTGTAAGGCAGACTCTAAATAGCACAAGTAAACTTTTCAAACAGAGATAGGAGATTGTCTCAGCCTGTGGTGTTCCTTCCTCTGTTATTCCATCCATCCACATAAAAATAACACTTACCTTGGCAAGTGCCTGCTGTGGGCCAGTCACTACTCAATGACTTGTGTACACGATCTCATTTAATCTTCCCTATGGAATAGCATTAGTATCTTCCTGCTGATGGGAAAGAAACTGAAGCTCAGAAGGGTTGTTACTTTACTTAAGGCTAACCAGCTGGTCTCGAGAGGTAGATTTGATCCCAAGGTCATCTGACTCCAAATCCTCGGACCTTTCCACTTTACCATAATTTAGCCTCTCCAAGGTGAATCTCTGAGACTGAGGCTCTAGAGTAGTTGATTCCCCAGAAGCTGAGGTCCATGTTCATAATATCCCTTAGCTAGTGTACCTCTATAGCTCAGTAAAGAAAGGACACGCTAATAGGTTCAGCCTGAAGACATCATGGTAGGAACACCTCTGCCTGTGCCTAGGAAAGCTGATACCTGCCTAATCGCAGTCACTAAAACGAGTTTCATCTGCTACTTGCATCTCTGACCATTTTACTTCTCCTTCCCCAGGCTCCTACCTACCTTCCAGCTACTCTTTCTCCCCATACGGCAGCAAGGTCTCAGGGGGTGAAGATGCCGACAAGGCGCGAGCCAGCCCCAGTGTCAGTTGTAAATCCAGCTCAGAGTCCAAAGCTCTGGACATCTTGCAGCAGCATGCCAGTCACTACAAGAGCAAGTCTCCCACGGTAAGAGGTGCCGGCTGCTAACAAAACCCAGATCCAGGTTCTGGAAGAAGGTGGGCAGGCAAGTTCAGGTCTTAACTACAGTGCAGCCTAGCTGACTTAGCATTGGCTTTACCGGGCATCTCCACAATTCTCAGGTGCCCTGCGTTTGTAAGGAGTCCTAATGTGGACTCGGAGCATCGTGTGTGTGTGTGTGTGTGTGTGTGTGTGTGTGTGTGTCACAGTAATGCTTTTGTGTCTGCTTTTTTTCCAGATAACTGATAAAACGTCTCAGGAGAGAGATCGGGGAGGTTGTGGGGTGGTTGGGGGGGGTGGCAGCTGTAGCAGTGTCGGGGGAGCAGGCGGGGCTGAAAGGAGTGTGGACCGGCCCCGCACCTCCCCTTCTCAGCGCCTGATGTCCACACACCACCACCACCACCATCTGGGCTACTCGTTGCTCCCAGCACAGTACAACTTACCCTACGCAGCAGGTAACCTCCTTCCCCTAACTCTTTTTGACTTCGTCCCAGTAGCCTAGTAGTATTGCCCACATCAAGGGACCCCCAGTAAGAATCCTTTTTAATTTTTTCTTGTTGAGCTTCTAATCTGTCCAGATCTTAGCCCCCTGCAGGTAGTCATTAAAGCATAGAACATTTATTTCCTCTCCCAGAACTTAGGGACTCTCAAACTCCTCTAGAAAATTGGCTTTGATATTCAGAAGATTAAGGACCAGGTATTCCATAGCCAAAGAGAAACAAGCAGCTAAAAAATAGAGCCTTGCTATATATACTGTCCGCAGTCACTATATCTGGCCAAGTACCAGATTTTTTTTTTTTCTGTCAGCACCCCAAAACTCAGGGAAGCCAGGAATTTAAGGAGAAACTCCTGTTACCCACACCAAAGCTTAGAAAGAAAAAGTGTTTAATCAGAGGGTTCTGGGAGTGTTACACTAAACATGTCCTCCTTCTCACTCAGGGCTTTCTTCTACAGCCATTGTTGCCAGCCAGCAAGGCTCAACTCCCTCACTCTACCCACCCCCTCGGAGGTGAGAACGGTAAGTCACTTTTTAATTTGGGACAACACGTAGAGCAGGAGGAGTTGATACCTGGATCACAGAACCCTTATGGAGACTAGGAGTGGGGGTCAGTGGTCTGGAAATGGTGGAACCTTGGCCAAGCGTCTCGTAGGGGTCTCCCAGTCTCTGGTTAAGCCACATACATCCAACAAGCGCTGCCCAGCACCAGTATCCCCCAAAAGGCCAGAATTGGCCTCCCCGCAGTTCGTGTTGTCAGAGCGCCACCTGGTGGTTATCATACCAGCAGGCTGAGTGCCTGGTTACCTGTCCATGTTTCCCTTACAGAACACCAAGTGCCCGGATAAAGTCAGCTTCACGGGCCCGGACTGGCTCACCCAAGGAGGTGCCGGAGGTGCCATTCAGACATCAGTTAAATGGTGTTGATCATCCTGTTTGCCGTTCCTACCATGACCGAAGGCAGACCCTTGGCTATCTCACCTCCACCAGATCCCCGGACTCCCCGACCCTCCCTCTTCCTCAGGAGCTGGAGAGCTGGTACTTAGCAAAAATATTTATTCTCTCAGCCACGGTCGTGACTGTTGTGGCCCATGTGGAGATGAAGGCATGGGGAGGAACCAGGGGAACATGGCCTCAGCCCAGAGAAGTCACTGCTCTGTTCCCCCAAGACCCTGGTCAGCTGCCTGAGCAGTGCCAACACCCTCACCCTCACCCCCAGGGAGGGACTCCCAAGCACTGGGTAAGGTCTGAAGACAGCACAGCAGCCATACCCCTCTCACCGTCATTACCACAATCACCAGATTCCTGCATCCACCCAGCAGTTTGGGCCCTGGGAACTGGCAGCATGTGGAGGAATTAGAATCTCAGGAAAGAAATTGGGGGCTGTTTTCTCTGTACTTGTGAAAACAAGGTCTTCAAACACGAAGACTTCTGCCCTCACGTGAGCACATATAAATGCTCAGAGCCTAGCCTGGAAAGGAAGACCAAGGCGTTTGCCCCACCGTGGCCTTGGGCTGCCCGTCAGGCAGGGGGCCAGGGTCCCAACACCAGCACAGGGCTCCCCAGGCATACTGGGAGTAAGCTGGAGCTGGAGCATGAATGGAGTCTGTGAAACAGAACCTGCATCCTCACAAAGTCCTGCTGCTTCCTAGCCCCCAACTCCTTGCCCTTGTCTCTCTTTCCTCCTGACCCCTTGGTGCCTTTCCCAGGGGGATCCCCATGCTGATCGCTCCTTTTCTTTTCCAATGCTTGGCTCTTGAGACTCAGGCAGGTAAAATAGTATTCCCCCCAGCATGGGGACCTTTGGAGTCTGCCAGGTCACCTTAGGGCAAGGCCCAGGAGGCAGGCCCTGGGAGCACCCAGCAGTTCTTAGAGATGTCCTGTCCATTCAGCCACCTGAGTATCCTCATTTAGGGCCCCAAATATATACAGCCCAATTGCTCTGTATACAAGTACACGACTTTTATGTAGCTCAGTCTATAACCCCGTGTGTGCCAATATAAGCTGTGTATCTTCGTAACACATGTTTTTGTTTTAGGGGCCACTGGCCGTGGGAAGGTAGGTGGTCCTTACACCCTGGGATAACACATCCAAGCCATTACTCCTCAGAACCACAGAGTGTACTCAGTGGAGCTGTGCTATGAGGCAGCGGACATTTCTCTGCTCTCCTCAGAAGTGTAGTCTCCCAGTCCGGCTTTATGCTCTCTGCCCTGGGAAAGGGATGAGGATGTGGCAGCTGTATTGGAGTCACTTCTTCCCCCGCCTAGGGGAAGCTTTAGCTCTTATTTTGCTTTTGAGGTATCATCCCTTTGTTCCCCCTGGCTATCTTGCCTTGACCTTCTGGATTGAGAAAGACTGACACACACCAGCCTAGGCTTGAGAGGGGTATTTGTGACCAGAGTGCCAAAGCGACCCTTTAAGAGCAAGGACTTGGCTCTGACTCCATTTGGGGCAGGGAGGTAGAGGACAGTAAGCACAATGCCTGGCAGAGGCTGCCTGCCAAGAACCCCAGAGCCCTACTCTGAATGGCTTGGGGTCATTTGCTTAAGAGGAGCCCCTCTGACCTATAGAACTTTCCTCTGGGTTTTCATGTCATTGTTTTTATTCAGGTTGACTTCTGAGCCCTCTCCCAAAACCCACTGTTTTAGACCACTTAGCAGGCCCCTAAGCAGCCTCCCTCGCCCCCGTCATTCCCTCTGCCTCTGCTCACCCGGAGGGCAGTGCTGCGGGCACCCGGGCACTGACTTTCCTTTTATCCATAGAAGTAGTTTCTTTGGACGCCTTCACCCCACCTAACCTGAGTCAAACCCACCAGGAGGATGACTCTGAATTTCAGCCTGATGCTGCCCTGCCAGGCTCCTGTGGGGTGGAGCCAAGTGCCCATCTCTGTTCCTGTTTGTTTTTAAATATTGTGTGTTTTGTATCTGTGGCGCTGGTTTACAGCGTGTTCTGTACATATTGTAAAGAAACTGTTGGGAGTAATTTTCTTTCCCGTTGGGCAGGCCTGGCCCCACATTCCTGCCCTTTCCACTTTGTTCTATAACAGAGAAGAGGAACTTCTGTATTAGCAGGGCAGTCTTGGGTTCTGCAGAAGGGGACAGCTTTTCCTTTTCCTTAAAAAACACTTTGGCTCTCTGATCCTTGTATCAAGCCTCTGGAGAAGAGTAGGAGCTGAGCTGCCCAGAAGAGCAGGTGGGAGCAACAATGGCAGAATAGCACTGCCTTTTTCCCAGGCCCCTTTCCTCACCAGGTCCAGTCTTCCCTCCCTGAAACAACCCGAAGCAGCAGCAGTGGAAACAGATCCTTGACCAGTGCTGTGGAGGGACCTGCTGTCTACCTCCAGCCGCTCTGTATGGGGAGGCGGCCCGTGGGTGGGGGTACCTGTGACTTGTTCAGAGAGATGAGGATCAGCAAGGATCCCCCGACCCTGCCCCATGAGCAAAGGCTGGCAAAGTGTGCTGTTAAGGGCCATGACACCCAGACCAAGGCTCAACTGTGAGCCACCCCTGCCCAGGCTTTTTCCAAGACCTCATTTGTCAGGGCTCCACCTGAGAAGCTAGAAGGCAGGAGCCTCACCCCCAGCTGGGACAGTCACGGCTTGGAGAGCTGCTCTTCAGGGCTCACATCTCCTTCCTCATTTAAGGTGTGCTGTTTCCTTCCCTTCCCTGCCTGTACATGTATGTATACATGTATGAAGCTCCCTTCTCTTACCTCATCCCTTCCACACGTCTCCAGGTCAAAAGACCACATGCAGAAGGGTTAAGAGGGCACCCCATGAAATGAAATGGTGATTCTTGAATCTTCTCTCCAGGCTCCAAGGCGAGGGTGAGAGGATGTGGCTTGGGGGGTTGGGAGGGTGAGACTGTAGAAGGGCTAGAGTTACTGTACGCAGGCTTTGAGGTCACCCATGTCGCTTATTATATTGTGTACTCTGTCACCATCCCAGTGTCTACTCTCCTGCCCCTGTGATTCAACTGGGCAGCTAGTTGGCCCCATAATTCTGGGCCTTTGTCATTTGTTTTACTACTAGGGCATCCCAGGAAGCTTTCCGATGATCCTCTGCCATGGGCCCCTCCTGGGATCAAGCCCCTCCCAGGCCCCGCCCCCAGCCCCTCTTGCCCCAGCCCACCCGCTTGCCTTGGTGCTCAGCCCCCCCAATTGGGAGCAGGTTGGGGCGAGCTGGAGGCCCGGGCTGGAGGGGCAGTGTTGCTGTTCATAGCTTTTGTTCCATTGGCGTTGCTCTGTTGGATTTAATTTCAGTCTTCCTGATTCTTCCCTTCTGTAAAGTGTACATTACCAAGTTCCTTGTTTTTTATATATATATATATATAAATATATATATATACAAACTGTACTCTTTTTGCCTTTGTACATTCAGGCAAGAAGAGAAAATAAATCTTTTTAAGAGACAATCACAAATCTGTGAGGGCTGCTGGTTATTTCTCCTGGAGTTTGCTGCTGAGCTGCTTCCCCCTTCCTCCCCACTCTTCTGTTTTCCCTCAGCTTTCCTGATCTTCCTGGTTCTGCTCCATATGCATCCTCAGCTCCACCTTCCCTGGCTGATGGCAAACTGTTGAATCCAGTGTCCAGACTACCTGCCCCGCAGCCCTCTCTTGCCCAGCAGTGTTTTCCGGCTCGGCCACTGGCTTAGCCAGGGGCTTTGCTCCTCTGCCCTGGTCTCTCCTGTCTTCCCCCTTCGGTCCCATTCACCAAAGTGGCTTCGGACCCCTCGGTACCCTGGGCCCTGGCTCCCGGAGGCCCAGGCTTTGGACACTCACTTGTGAAACTATGCAGCTAGGAGCTCTCCGCTTAAGAGTTTGCACTACTTAAACCTGCCTGGGGGTTAGAACAGATGGTTTTTAGAAGTAAGCAAGCAACTGCCCCCTAACATTCCCCCTGCCAATTCCAGCCTCCAGCATGCTCTGATCCAGAGCCCAGAGAATCATTCCTGGCTGGTAGACTCCTGTGGCTACCCTATCAGAACAAGGGCTAAGGGTTTAGGAGTCAAGAGCATTTGATCAGAATTTTAAAGGGTAGTACATTCTGACACACAGCCCAACCAAACCATTGTTCTGTCTCTTGAACTTTCTCTTTTTCTTCTGATCTTGTCCCCCTTTTTTCCCCTTTCTCTACTTCCTTTTCTTAATTGGCTTTGGAATTGAAGTATATTTTTAAATTATTTGTTGTATTTATTAAATAAAGTTTTTAATGTCCCTGTTCTTAAATTTAGACTTAGTTGCCTTTCACATATCCTCCTTATCCATCAACCCCTCAAAATATACCAAGTTACCTTTTTAAATGGAGTGCAACTTTTGGGTACCAGATTTCTTTCCTGCTGGTGGTCTTATCTGCTTATCTGGCAAAATTTCTTTTTTCCAAAGGGAATTTTTTTTTTTTTTTTAGATTTTATTTATCCATTTGATAGAGATCACAAGTAGGCAGAGAGGTGGGCAGAGAGAGAGGGGGAAGCAGGCTCCCTGCTGAGCAGAGAACCCAACTCGGGGCTCGATCCCAGGACCCTGAGATCATGACCCAAGCTGAAGGCAGAAGCTTAACCCACAGTCACCCAGGTGCCCCTCGGAAGGGAAATCTTAACAGAACACCTGGTTTTCCAATTCTGCCCTTCTACCTCTAGTTGCATTGAAGTGGATCTACCAGCAGATGGCAGCAGAAACTCAGGCATGTTTCCTGTCCCCTCTGCTTATTTGAATGAAGGACTAGTAAAGGGCTGCCTTTTGTCTTGGTTCTTTATCCCAGTCTTGTAGATTCTCTGGGCTTGAGTTTACCATGATCCTACACTATACATGAACTTGGCCATTGTCCACGTTCACGTGGACCTCTACTGTAGGTGTCTCACAGTAGTGACCGTTTTCCAGTCTCTGCCTTTATGCTGCCTGTAGGGATTATCTCCTCAGTGAAGGATATCTTTGAGTCCTTCCTGTTCCAACTGAATGTCTAGGTCCAGACCTTCTAATATTGTGGAAGGTGGAGGTGTTACACTCACTTTTAGTAACATGACCCAGTGTGAAAACACAAGTAAGCTCCACACAGAATACTGTGAAAATGGACTAAAGACTCAGAAAAACTAAGGACAGCCACAGCTCAACAGTGGATGATTCCAAAGCTGTAGAAGAACCTGCCCAGCACTTGGGAAAACAGAAGCAAAAGGGGGAAAATGCTACTGTAAGCACCTAAGAAATTAAAAAGAATTTAAAGGGCATCTGGCTAACCCAAGCATGACCCAACATGCAGGTCTTGATCTCAGGGTTTTGAGTTCAAGCCCCATGTTGGGTGTGGAGCCTAGTCTAAATAAAATAATAATCCTAGCTCCCTACAGGGCCACTGGAAGCTTATCAGTCAGCCTGGTGGTACCAGGGGAATGGCAGCCACACCATCCTAGGGAAGGTGTGTGCTATTTCCTTCAAACACCTCCAGGAATAAGAATGTCAGGCAGCTCCATGCAAAAGTCAACTCTGTTTCAGGACCCAGACTTCTGTACTAAAGGAAACACTGCGAACAGCTTGGATCCTGGGGACAGCCTCTATTTTGGACAAAGCTGATGTCTACATACCTCTCTAGGGGTTACTGGCAGTTTGTCCCAGACTCCTAGCAACTGTATTTTGCAGTGTAACGTGGCCCCAGAGGCTTCAGCTGGTTTGTCTGTCCTTACGCACCATCGCTTTTGTCCTGAGAAGCGCGTATCACACCCTGCTACCTTAGGCTTTAGACTCAAGAGTGGTAGAAAGCCAGTCCTGGTACAGGAATGAAAAAGAGACCAACCACAACTTTAAATCAGTTTATTGACACAGTAACACAACACACTTGCCTCCCTGACACCCCCACCCCCCTCTCACCCAATCTAGTTCTCTTCCCCTTCCTCCCCCCTTAGAACAAGCTGTTCAGTGAAAACAGAAAAGGGCAGGACACTTCTACACCCTCATTCCCACCCCTAAGCCTTATGGGGCAGGGGCTCAGGCCCTACTCAGAACCTGTTGAGAGAGAGAGGAGGGGCAGTCAGCACTATACTCAGCCAGGCAGAGGCATCCAGTCCCTAAAAACAGATTCCCACACGACCCCCAGGCCCTGAGTTGCTATTCCTCTTCCTCTCTGCTCTTTGTGACCCTAGGAAAGAGACACCCTGGGGCCTGGGCCTGCAGCCAGGAACAAGAACTGGCTGTGATTTGAGAATTGGGAGTTTGGCTAGTGTTTTTAAGGCCCAGGCACCCCAAAGAAAGCCCTGGTGGTGGGAGTGAACTTCAATGCCCCCATTTAAAATGCACTGATAACATTAAACAGATTAAGCCAGCTTAACCAAATGCCAGAAAAACACTAAGCTGTAAAGAAGGAGGGGGTCAGACCTGGTTTCTGCAGGCCAGACACAAATGCACACAGAGGAGCCCAGGTGGAGTGTCGAAAAACAAGGACACCGTCCAGGGGCCGAAAAGCCTATACTCAGGAGTGTCTGGGTTGAAAGGAAGCAAGGAAAGAAAATACACAAGTCTTAAAAACCAAAAAAGAAAGCCCAACAGCAGGGGAACCTAAGCCTGACAATGCTGCCCACCAGCCCTCCAGGCCCTGCCCCTGGACCCAGACAATCCCTCCCCCTCTAGGCAATGTCCTCCCCTAGGCTAGATAGAGCACATCACACAGCGCAGTTTAAAAAGCTTCTAATGCCAGTTCATAAACATCTTCATTTACTATTGGTGATTACATGTGAATAATATGTTTATACTGTTCTTTATGGAAAACAATTTCAACGAGTCAACTCCGAGAACACAATAGGCAACCCTCACCTTGAGCCCCTCAGCGTCCTTCCCTAGACAGTAAGGAGCCCCCTCCTCTGTCCCAGGGCTGCCTAACTTCCCCTCTTCCCCCACTGTGGCTCTTGGGCAAAGCATCCTCTATGACCATTAGTCCTCATCAGACAAGTTCTGGTCCAGGGGGTAAACCATGAACATCACATCTGGCCGAGAGGGAACACAGGGATGGCCTGGACGCACAATCTCAAAGCCCAGGAAGCTGAAGGTCTTCAGGAGTGGAGCTGCAGAGAGTGTAAAAAGGATTCTGATAAGAAACACAAGGGCAGGTTCAAATCAAGGGAAAACAAAAAACAAAGATTGAATATGTAAGTACTACGCCTTTACTAAAGACCCTTCAGGCACTCCCACCCCTGTGACTTCCCAGGGTTTATATGGCAAACGCCAGAGCCGTACTTAACTGAATAGGGGGCTCCTTTTCCCCTCACTACTTCCCTGCTGTCTGGGCAGTAGGGTTCAGGCTACTTTGATTCCTCACCTCTGTCTTCCCGGCCCTTCCTGAAGCAGATGAAGACGTAGTTCACTTTCATCTTCTCTTCAGCAAACTCTAGCAGTGCTAACAATCTGCCAGAAGCAAAGAAAACCACTCAGGCCCATTACCACCTCTCTAGACTTCCCTCCCACCCTCTGTCAAAAAAGCCTTCTGAGGCTTACAGCCGGCAGTATTAATAGGGAACCTCCAGGGAGAAGATTCCCATTTCAAGAGCTCTGAGTTCAAGAAAAAAGCCACAATCCCAAAGAAAAATGTTACTGAGCTCTCTCTTCCTGGAATAAGGGTTCTTCATCTGAAATTAATACGAACCAGCTCCACTAATGCAGTTCACAGGATCATATGGGGCCTGGGAAGAGAACGTGGTTCTTCAGGGGTCTTCCAAAATTGCCCAGTTTGATGACCGCAGCCACTGGCGCAGACTCTGGACCCAGACACTGCCTTAAAGGATTTTCTCAGAAGAAAGGGGCAACTCAAGAGAACTCTGCCTTGAGGACTATTCCTTACACACTTGGCTGCCTTCGAGGGCCTTGCCCAATCCAATGAAATCCCACTGTAGCTCAGAGCTTCCTGCCCTTCTGAACCGCATCACTGTATGGCAGCTCAAGGGGGATTTAATGTCTGCTGAGAAGAGTGAACCTTGGGTTGATTAAATGACAAGGATTTGGTTAATGTGATAATGATCTCCTTTAATTATAACCTACGGCAGGCCTGTTTTACTGGCTAAAAATGAACTGTCACAAATTGGTACCTGCTTGGGAAACCTAGAGCTAGGGAAGAAGGCAGACACTGTTCATCTGTTGGCCCCAACAAGCATATGCCCTTCTCTGGAATGGGCCCTCCTTCCCCTTCCCCAGCACCTGCTCCTTACCCTTCTTTGCTCCCATCAGCTAATAATCCATCTGGGATTTCTACAAACAGGCTCTGGCTGGACAGGACTGCATCCCAGGAAGAGACTTTCACCTCGGTGACCTCATACTGGAAGTGGACAATGTGAGGTTTTCCATCATTCACAGGGAGGTCCTGGGTCACAGTGAGCTTCTCGTCCTGGGAGGAGATCAGGTCAGAGGACCAGGTCACTACTACTCTGGCCACATCACAGGCTCCCTAACCTAGGTGATCCCGGGAGTCCTCTGGGGCCAGTCTCAGGGCAGTATGGGACGAAGGACACACTGAAAATGTAGAGCCGCATGCTGGCTAAATGAAGCCGTCTGTCACTCCTCAGGCACAAAGACAAGCTGATGACAACTACAAGTCAGCATGATGGGAAGGGAAGTATTTACCAAGTGTCCACTAGATGCCAAGTACTGAGCAAGGTGCTTTCTCACTTTTCAGTCCCCACCAGAAGCATCTGAGGTAGTTACTAATACCCCCATTTTAAGTCTGAGGCACTAGGGGCCCAGAACAATTAAGCCACTGTCCCAAGGCTCCGTAGCTAGTAAATGGCAGAGCTGAGACTCAAACCAGGTCTCCCTGACTCTAAACCCATGTGTGTCCCCCAACACCAAATTCTTTCCCTTCTCTCTCTGAAAGAGAAGCATTAGAAACAAATGAGGATGTATGTGAGGGCTTGGCTAGGGCCCAGCTCAAGCAAAGCCTGCTTCCAGGCTAGACTACAGGTCCATCTTGTCTCCCCTGGGCACAACCTCGAGAGACCAAACCTCAGCCACCCTGCCTCCCTTGGGTGGCACCCTGCTCCCCAATCTTGGGGAGAAGCTAAGCCAACTTCTGGGCCTCACAGGAGATTAAAGGGCAACAAACGACTGGCTGCCCCTGCCCAGATCATTCCTAGGGCAGATAGCTAGCATTCTCTAAAGCTCCTGGAATGTAGCCTATGCTGCTGGATGACAGATGATGGAGATGCAAAGCCCCTTCTCCTGCCCCGCACCCACCCCCACTACACTACCCAGCCTGCCCCCAACCAGGCCATTAAGGGATGGAAATCCGAATGTCTAACAGTCATGGAAAACTGCTCCTCCTGGCCCTTGGTACTTCAAGAGAAAATGAACAGTCACACCAAAAAGTGTTCTTGCAACCCTCCCATTCATCATTCTCCTTCCCACTCAGGACCCTGAACCAGCACTGAAGTGCTGACCACCAAGCTAAGAAGATGGCAGCTTTCACTTAATGCTGATCTTCTCTTCCCAGTACTCCCCAAAAGCCACAGAGCAGCCTCAGTTGAAAGAGTCCTTCCTGATTTCTCTACTGGCCTGGCCTAAGAGAAGACTCAAGAAGGCAATTATTGCCCCTAAGCGGCTGCTGAGTGGACCCTCAGCTCTGCTCCAGGGCTTCCACCCCACAGTCCTCCTTACCTTATATATTAGAGCTGAGAGAGAAGGATCCCTGCCGCCCCCTCGCCCACCGGGGATCTTCGACAGTGGGTGAGGGGCATCAGGAGCACCACAGAGGCCCCGGAACAATGTGCCTGCAGCACTGGAGCTGGGGACAGTTACTCAAAGGCAAAATACTACTGCAAAAGACAGAGAAGGTGAGACAGTAAACACCAAGACTTAAAAATTTAACACACACACACACACACACACACACACAAAATTTAACACAACACCTCACTCTAACCTCTGCCCTGGCTCTCCCAAAACAAACACTCTAAAGCTACACCACTGCCTGCCCATCCTTTCGGCCTCAGCTTCCAGACCTACTTCGGTGCCCTTCAAGCACACCCACCACCCTGCAGAGAGCAGAGGGAGTCCAGCTGGACACATCTGACCAGAGCAGCACCTGCTGGACCTTAAACAAATCTCTGTGACACTGGCAAACCCTGAGAGGAACCAGATCCTGACTTGCCTTCAAGGCTTTAGCACCGTCCCCCAGTCCTCTCCTTATTCTAACGGTACTTCAACAAACTATGCGGCAATCTCAAAACCTACACAGTTACTTTCAGCTGGAGAGGCATATGGGCCTCAAGAGATCACATGGGCTGGGTACCATGTCCCTGAGGAACTCCCAAGGCCATTTTTCCAATTATGGCTTCCTCCCCAATCTAAGCAAAAGACCTAGACAAGAAATCCATAACCCAAATCTCTCCAGGGTCAAGAACTGAATTAAATCCTGGGATTTGGCTCTCAGAGAAGAGATACACTATGGAACAGAGTATTATGGTCTGGGTTTGTCCCTGGTATGCCAGCATATGTCAGACTTCCTTGCCCTTCTTTGCTAGAATCTGACCTGGGCACGGGAGTTTACTTAATACTGATGTGCTGAGAATAGACATCAGGCACATGTGTATCAGGGGGAAGGAATATCTGCTGGGAACTAAGTAAGGAAGCCAATAATCAATGGATTACAGAGGGTAAAAAGCTCCTAAAGGAGCTCCCTGTCACCTCCAGGTGTGTGCCCTTACTGCCACCGTGGTTTTCAGGTGGACCCGAAAGGGCTCCAAATCTGCTCCACAGCCGCCTCTGAATCTGACTGAACTGTTCACTAGGCTGAGCTGTAGGCCACCTCAGAGACCAACAGCAAGTGAAGCAGGGAAAGAAGTAGGCAGTCTATGCATGTACGCCACAAGTCAGCAACAGGCCTGTTCCATGGCCCCAACACCCCAGCCTCCAGGCAGCTAGAATGCAATGGATAACATATGGAAGGACAATGCAGGGACATGCTAGAGCCTGCTCCCACGACTCTGCCCTTCTCTTCCCAACTGTGTGTTTAATGTCACATTGGTAGCTTAAATGGGCCGTAGGAGAAAGATTTACACCACAGAAATGAGCAAATGACATAAATCATGGCTTTTTTTCTCCTGAGAGCTAGCTGTAATACAATGCAAGGCACCATTCTTCACACTCTTTATGTGGCATGGCGTGCCAGATTCAAGTTCTACACTTGGGCTCAGAGTGATAAAACTGAACTCACACTTCAGATGCAATTGTACAATAACCAAAGGGGCATCCAGCTAAGTGTCAGCATTCCAGCTGAGACAGAAGTCCAAACCCATCACTGCTCTAGCTCGGCTCCTCTTTCTCTGAAGGATTTCAACCAGGGGCCTGAAATTACACTTAGAAATTTCATTGCCGGGTGCCTGGGTTGCTCGGTTGGTTAAGCATCTGATTCTTGATTTCACCTTAGGTCATGATCTCAGGATCCTGAGCTCAAGCCCCACGTCAGGTTCCATACTCAGGGGGGAGTCTGCCGAGACTCTCTCCCTCTACCCCTTCCCCAGCTCACGCTCATGCATGTGCACGCGCACACACACACACACACTCTCTCTCTCTCTCTTTCAAATAAATAAGTCCTTTAAAAAAAAAAAAAAAAGAAAGAAACTTCATTGGGAGATGAGAGCTTCCAGGGCAGCGTCAGAGGGCCTGGCTGCACGCAGCATCGATACCGGCGGCAACCGGCGGCAATACACACACACCACCTTCTGCCTCCTCTGGAAAGCCTCAGGCCATCCTCATCTCCCCCACTCTAGCCTCACCAACAGAAATCAGCAAAAGGGGCATGACTAAGGACTACGTTGTTTTCAAGGAGGAACTTATTTGCTACTAGGGACAATAAACTATTATCATCCCCATGTTCTAATGTGTTAAGGGACAGAGTAATAGTGGCCGGGCCAGAAAAAATTAAGAAAAAGGTGGACTTCCCTAAGCAAAGGTATATATACCCCCCACAGACAGTGTGGTTCTGTTTCCATTCCCTAGTGAGCACTCTGGGCCTCTGTTGAGGTTCTTGCAGAAACACCAGGAAGGCTGGGCCACTGAAGAAAGCTGGCTTGCAATTTATTGGTCAGTGGAGCTACCCAAGAACTGGGCAGACTTCTCCTCTGGGGTAGACAGATGAAATAATGCCTTGTATACCAAACTGCATGGGTTCCTAAAACAACCAGATCCCCAGGCTCCTGCAGTTCTAGAATTCTGGTGCTAACCTCAGACTTCTACTTCCAAGGAAATTATTCCTCCCTGGTCTTTGGATGAGAGAGCTACATTTAACCTGATGGGCATTCCAATTACCATCTTCATTCTGAGCTAGTTTTTCCTTGCAAATAGCAAGCAATGAGGCCAAACTACTGGAAAGATAAAAGCAGGGTGGTTTTTTGGGGATTTTTTTTTTAAAGATCCAGAATCCCCTTTGTCTTCCTAGAAATAATCTCTAGGGCCTGCCCTGTGTCCATCACTAACCCATGTGCTCTCTCCTCTAGAAGTAAATTTAAGAAGTCTAGGGGCGCCTGGGTGGCTCAATGGGTTAAGCCGCTGCCTTCGGCTCAGGTCATGATCTCAGGGTCCTGGGATCAAGTCCCGCGTCGGGCTCTCTGCTCAGCAGGGAGCCTGCTTCCTTCTCTCTCTCTCTCTCTGCCTGCCTCTCAGTGTACTTGTAATTTCTCTCTGTCAAATAAATAAATAAAATTAAAAAAAAAAAAAAAGAAGTCTATTCCATGGTAACAAATCATTTGCTTTTCCACTCTTATTCACAAGGATCCCGGAAATTCCTCCTCTTCCCCAACAAAGTCTGCACAAGAGCAAGTGCATGACTGAGGCTGGAGGGCGTTTTGGGTCCCCACCCTGGGATCCACTTCCAGGTCCCTAAGCTAGGGTTTAGGATAAACTTAGTAGACTGGAGATCACAATCAACAATTATCTTCATCGTCTATCATAATGGATCTGCTTTTCATTATTTGCTGTGAATGGCAATTGCTTCTCTTAAAAAAAAAAAACCTGTCATTTCTGAAGTGGGTACAAACTGAGTGGTTAATGAAATTAAGGGGCATAAATAGTAATCAGGCAAGAAAAGTAAATACAAGGCACCTTGTCACTATTTGTAGATGACATGCTACTGTATATAGGAAACCTCAATAGCTCCACCAAAAACCTCTAAGAATAATTTAATAAGGTTGTAGGATACAAAATCAATTTACAGAAATCTGTTGCATTTATATACACTAATAAGAAACTACTAGAAAGAGAAATTAAGAAAACAATCCCATTTACAATTCCATTAAAAAAGAGAGAGAGAACACATAGGACTACACTGAACCAAGGAAGTAAAACAAAAACAAAAACAACCCACAAAAAAACATTTACTCTGAAAACTGTAAGACACTGATGAAAGAAACTGAAGCTACAAATGCAAAGATATACCATGACATGAACTGGAAGAACACTGTTATATCCATACTACCCAAAGCAATCTAAAGACTCAGTGCAATCCCTACCAAAACACAAATGGCATTTTTCACAGAACTAGAACAAAGAATCCTAAAGTCTGTATGGTGCCACAAAAGACCCCAAATAGCCAAAGCAATCTTGAGAAACAACAACAAAGCTGAAGGTATCACACTCTCAGATTTTAACTGACTGAGCAACCCAGTTATCCCGACAGATTTTAAAATATACTACAAAGTTATAGTATTCACAACAGGACGGTATTGGCACAGACATAGAGATCAATGGAATATAACAGAGAGCCCAGAAATAAACTCATACACCTATGTTCCATTAATCTACGACAAAGGAGGCAAGGAGACAAGCATATAAAATGGAGAAAGACAGCTGCATGAAAAGACTAGACAGCTATATCTAAAGGAATAATACTGAACCACTTTCTCATGCCATACACAAAACCAAATTCAAGATTAAAGACGTAAATGTAGGGTGCCTGGGTGGCTCAGTGGGTTAAGCCTCGCCCTCCGTTTGGCTCGGATCATGATCTCAGGGTCCTGGGATCAAGTCCTGCATCAGGCTCTCTGCTCAGCAGGGAGCCTGCTTCTCTCCCATCTCTCTCTGCCTGCCTCTCTGCCTACTTGTGATCTCTGTCAAATAAATAAATAAAAATCTTTAAAAATATGTTTTTAAAGACTTAAATGCAAAACCTGAAACCATAAGACACCTAGAAAACATAGCAGTAAACACTTCAGTCTTAGCACTTTTTTTTTTTAAGTCTTTCTCCTTAGGCAAGGAAAACAAAAACAAACAAATGGGGCCATCAGAACTAAAAAGCTTAAAAAGGAAACTGAACAAAAAGGCAACCAAATGAATGGAAGAAGATATCTGCAAATGATATATCCAATAAGGGATTAATATCCACAATACATAAAGAATTCATACAAGGGTGCCTGGCTGGCTCAGTCGACAGACCATGCAACTCTTGATCTCAGGGTCATTCAGTTTAAGCCCCACGGTGGGTGCAGAGATTAATTTAAAAAAATAAAATCTAAAAAAAAGAACAACTCATACAACTCAGTATCAACAAACAATTTGATTAAAAAATGGGCAGAGGAGGGGCACCTGGGTGGCTCAGTTGGTTGAGCATCCGACTCCTGATTTCAGCTCAGGTCATGATCTCAGGGTCCTAGGATCAAGCCCTTGCCTGCACTGGGCTCTGCACTCAGCAGCAAGTCTACTTGAGGATTTCTCTCCCTTTCCCTCTGCTCCCACCCCCTTTCATGCTCTCTAAAATAAATAAATCAATCTTTAAAAAAAAGTGGGCAGAGGATCTCAACAGACATTTGTCATATGTCAGAGAAGACATATAAATAGCCAACAGGCATGTGAAAAGATGCTAAACATCACTCAATCATCAAGGAAATGCATATCAAAACCACAGCGGTACATCACCTCATACCTGTCACAATGGTTAGTATCAAAATGACAAGAAATAACAAGTGTTGGTGGCTCAGTCGGTTGAGCAGCCAACTCTTGATTTTGGCTCACATCATGAGCTCTCTCCCTCCACCTTTCTCACCACCCCACCACCCTGCCTTTAATTAAAAAAAAAAAAAGGAAAGGAAAGAAATATGGAGTGTTGGTGAGGATGTGGGGAAAAAGGAACCCTTGTGCACTATTGGTGGGAATGCAAACTGGTGCAGCCACTGTGGGAAACAGGATGGAAGTTCCTCAAACAATTAAAAATAGAACTACCATACGCTCCAGCAATTCCACTTCTAGGTATTTATATGAAGACACTAATTCAAGAAAATATACACACCCTTATGTTCATCACAGCATTATTTATGGCAGCCAAGATACAGAAGCAACTTAACTGTCCATCAGTATAGGAATGGATAAGGATGTGGTATATATATACACAATGGTATACTACCTGGCCATTAAAAAAAAAAAAAAAGAAATCTTGCCATTTGTGAGAACTTGTGAGAACATGGATAAACCTAGAAGGCATTATGCTAAGTGAAATAAGTCAGAGAAAAACCAATACCTTGTGATTTCATTTATGTGTAGAATCTAAAGGAACAAAACACAACAGAAACAAACTTACAGATACAGAGAACAAACTGATGGTTGCCAGAGGATGAAATAGGTGAAGAGGATCAAGAGGTACAATCCTTCTTTCACAAAATAAATAAGACATGTAATGTGCAACACAGTCAATAATACCGTAACAACTTTGTATGGTGACACATGGTACCATTTTGTAATGCATATAAATACCAAATCACACTATGTTGTATGCCTGAAACTAAAGCCCGTACAGGATGTGATTCTTGATCTCAGGGTCATGAGTTCCAGCCCCACAATGGGTGCAAAGATTACTTAAAAATAAGAAAAATAAATACATAAAAAATTAATAAAAGAATAGCCTTCTGTTATTTTATTGACTTTAGTCTTCAAAATGGTTTTGTGACAAAATACACCACCAATCTCAACAGAGAATCTTGCAGAACTTTTGCATAGTGAAAGTGGCTTCTAAACACAGGTCCTTCTGTCACAAGATCCAAACCAGATTAGGTTTCATATTCAGTTCAGTCATGTTTCTACTGGCTCCAATGCCCAGCTTTTTCCATTCTGTCCTCACATCCTGCTCACTCCACTGGGGGGCAGGCATGGTTTAATCTTTACCACCAAAAAGATGATTTAAGAAGCTTGATCTAGAGAGTGAAAAGATCAGGCTCATTAAGAAGAATCAAATTTATCAGACTGAACCCAACATGCATCTGGGCTGGTATTGCTTTTGCAGAAGAAAAAAAAAACACCATGCTGGAAATGAGGGTGTCAAATATCCAAGTCAGTTCAGAAGAGAGATGGGAGATTGGAGCCTATCTGTTAGTGCCTTTTATTTTCTCAGTTGTTATCAGACATGCCCCTGGAAACACTCCTCAGAATACATATGAGTGCTACCAACAGATCACAACCTGCTGCCTCTAATTTAAGGCATTCTGTGAAACTGCTGCCTGGAACGTCCTTAGCCAGTTATAATTTCATACACTGGCTACAGACAGTGTATGCAGCAGATGTATTCCTGGGGAATGTTGCTGGTAAATCAAATTTTTATAATTCAAATCCTATTTTTAAATCTCTAGGCTGCTTACTATTTAAAGGAAGTACCTTTAAATCTCTTGATAAAGTAAAGGATCTCTTGTTAAAGAATCACTTTCAGTTTACTTTATGTCAGTTTTGATTTTTAAATTTAATGTGCTCAAAGCAGGGGACAGCCTGCTACATAGAGATTTAATGTAATTCTGTGACTAACTTCCATTCAGTACACCCAACAAATTTGTGAATTCATTTTCTCCTTGATATACTTTTGATCACATTTCACTTGAATCAGTGGCCTGAACTTGCACCCTTTCTCTCTGGTTTCCACTACCTGTCAGGGGAGGGTCAGATAGCCTTGGTATTACCTATCTTGTGGTATCAAGTGAAAAGACATAAAAACCACATTTCCAAGCATTCTACATGTATCTCCCTCTTTCAGTCTCTTCTGATCCATTCCCATCCCAGGCTCTATCTCAAAGAACACTCTCTAGGCCTGGACTTCCCTCACACAGGATGCTTTTACTGAGACTAGAAAGGTCTCTGATGACTAATCCCGAGAACAGAGGAACCAATCCAGGGGTGCCATCACATTTAACTAAGAAGGAATAGGAAGAAAGGTAGGAGGTGATGGCCACCTCCAGTCTAGTGGAATCTTGGAGGCTGATTTCCAGCTGCCAATTCCCTTCCCATATGAGAAAGGGACCCTGGTCAGATGCCAGGCATAAGTCATTTCACTAGGGCTGTTCTGTGTGCCAAAGGGAGTCTACTTGCTAAGCACAATTATAAAGAAAATGACATCACCACTCTGAATCACATACTGAAAGCATACCTGGGTTTTGGTTGATTCTCCACAAGAAACACACTTGTGGTAGCAGCTAGAATATCTGCTTCTGAGGTCTGCTTATCTTATTACACAACTGATATTGGTACATCTTCTGCCAAAGGTACGTGTAACCACATATGCTACAGAGATGGGGGGATAGCAAGGTACTCATGCTTTAAAATTATACTTTAATTTCACATTTTAAGTACCTTGATCTAGCTTGCATAGTAAACTCATCACCCAGTGCCAGCCTCCTTTCCCAGGACAGAATGACTTCATTGTTAATAGAGTATCAGAGGCCTAGGATATTTTCTTAAGGCTTATCTTCTACAAAGCATTTTATTCTGCTGCTAACAGCAAACTACCTGTTTTGTTCACTTCAAGCGACAAAATTCTTGCTCACCAACTTAGCTATTTCTGGTAGCTTTCAATCAGGCTTCACAGCCTTCCAAGTCACGGCACCAACTTGAATCAACACTGCACACTCTTTCGAAAAGGGATGAATTACTTTTTTTTTCCCCCCCAAGAAATGCACATATGTAACTCCTCTACCCCACTCCTCAGTCCCCCTTTTTATATTTCTGAGCAGCTCTGAAGCTAAATTTGGATTTCTTGGCAGAATGAGGAATTACTATTATTAGTCCACACTGCTTTCTGAAGCATACCTCCAATATGGGGGGATTCCCAACTATACCAAGAATCTGTCTCTCTCTGTGGAATGACCTTGAAGATACATGGTAAGAAAACTTGCTCACCCTACTATCCCACACCCAACAAGCCACTGTGCCAAAAAATAAGGAATAACCAAAACCATATCTTTGTGGGGAGAAAAAGAAATTCCATTACCAGGGAACCATTCTGTGAAGATACTCAGGGTAGCTCTGATGTGCTCATGTGCTCTGTCCACCAAGAGGAAACACCTGTGGAACCAAATGCTTCTCAAAGCCCATCAAAGATTAATTTATAAGACAGATAAAAAGCCAGGGCAAGCTCTTTGCCACGTAATGTACTGTCACAAGGTACTATAAGCTAGCCAGAGACGGAGACTGTCCTCCTGCCCCCATGAATCCAGGGAGAGAAAGGCCATGAAGTCTGATTTCCTTGAATTTAAGCCTCATGTTCCAAAACCATAATAAAAGTGTTTGCTCTTGTGTTGTCTTCCCTACCCCACTATCAAGAATTTTGACAATGTGGAGGTACTAATCACAACAAAACTGGAAAGGAAGAGCTTTGTTTTCAAAACATACTACCAGCTCTTCTGCAACTATTTCTTCCAGGAAACCAAGCCTCCACCTCTTGGGTATTTCACTGGAGCCAAGAAAGCTAGAGAGCCCATCCCCCACCTAATGAGAGCTAAACTCCTAGTCGGCTCCCTCTCCCCTCTGCAGATATAAAACACCAAGCACACAGACTGGGAAGAACAGGCTCTTATCAGAATCCCTAGTTAGGGCTCTACCACGATCCTTTTAGAAAGTTAGGGGCAGGCCAGAGGAGGCTGGCAAACATGTTATGGAAACAGGATTGCCATAACGCAAAGAAACCAGACACCCTGCACGCACCGCCCCACCCCACCCCCAGGCCAAGGCCTTGCTCCTGCCCAGGCTCTGGCAGGCCAGCTGGCTCCTCCCTCCACCTGCCTTTCATACAGCCAAGCCCCTCAAATTACCAACACACTAAGAAAGGGCCCTGGAGACAAGCAAGCCTGTTTTGCCACTTAGGAAGCAGGATGGAATCTTATATTAAGCGAACCCAACCCCCTCCTTTTTACATGGAAGCACACTAGCTAAACCAGAACTAGAACTCGGGTCTCACAATCTCATAGTCAATGAAGACCCTTTACGTGTTGGTTCCAAGTACCTGTAAAGGACTTGGCACCAAACCACCTCAGTCCAGAGGACTCGACAATGCTTCCTGAGACCACCCCACCTTCCAAACCCCCCTGTGGAGACAAAAACATTGAACAGAAAAGAAAATCCATCTCATATCCCCTTTTTTGTGGATTTTCCTGTAGGTTCCTTTGCTTCCCTCCACCCCTGCACTTCACCCTGCCCTCTCATACCTGCTGTTTTACCCTCATCACACACAGCTTTACCACAAGCAACACCTTGGGCATCCAGCACCATCCAAGTATATATCCACCTCCACCTCCTCAGCTCCAGAGGGGCTGAGCAGAGAAGATGTAATAAAAGCAGGGACTGCAAAGGGACATGGACATTGACATTCTCAGAAAAGAAAAACAGAATGGGCTTTGTAGATGTAGAAATGTTGAAAAGTGGGGGTAATGGGTCAAATACAACCATTTAAAAAAACAAAAACAAAAACAAAAAAAACAGAAAACGAGTGAATTTGCTTTCTGTAAACAGGGAAGAAGAGAGGTGTGGGGGCTAGGTAAGAGTCTGAGAATGAAAATGGCTAATGGCTGAGAACAGAGTAACACATGGTAGGAGAACTTAAAGAGGCTGTTGTGGGTACCCTGGATATTTCTGGACAGTACCTGAGAAAGAAAGGCAAAGAAATCCCTGAAGGGAACAAGGCCCTTTTTGGTAGAGAAAGAGCTGACACTAAAGAAATATGATGGGAAAGGTCTTGGGGGGGGGGGGTTAGGAGGGCAGGGGAAAGAAGGCACTGGTTCTTAGCCCTGACTGCACATTACAAAGAATTACCCAGAGAGGTTTAAAAATACATACTAATAACCAGGCCCCACCCTAGGCCAATTACTCCAGATCTTTCAAGGTGGGGTTCAGGTAATTGATCTTCCAAATGTGCAGCCAAGGTTGAGAAACACTGAGATATAAGAAAAGCTAAAAATCCACCTGGAATATTTAAGGATGGTGCTGCTAAAGGACTGAGAAATGGCAATTAGAGACCAGCTTATGGAGAAGGGAGCCCAAGTTTGAGAGGAACCTTGTAGAACTCCATGGGGGAAAAAAGCAATAAGGAAGGATATGTTTGTAAAAGGAACTACAGTCCAGCTTTGGACAGACCAGGACACAATTTAAGAAGGATCTGCAGGGAACAGATCTGCTTGCAAAACAATGAGGCCCAAGTGTGGAACAGAGGCCAGAAGGCCAAATCTGGGGACAAAGGGTCTGGTGTGGAGAACTAAATGAGCTTCAGGCTTATTTTGGAAGGGACAGCAACAAGTCAGGGGTGGGGGGACGCAGAATTAGGAAGAAAATTAGACCCAAATTATAAATGGAAGCTATTCTGATGTAGAAAAAGCAACTAGGGTTAAAAATTGTGAGAAATCAGGATTATGGAACAGTTTCAGAGTCTGGGGCAGAAATACCAGATATGTTTAAAGAAGAGTGGCATGACAACAAGAGCTGCCTTGAGAAAAAGAAGAAAGGTATAGAGAGGAAAGCTGAGTGATCAATTTGCCTAGCTGGGACAGCAGGAAGTATGGAGGAGGCAAGTTTAGAAAATCAATGGTGCTGTTTCAGAAAGATGTGCAGCCTTTCTCTCCAATTATTGGGGAAGACCGGGGTCAGGTTTTGAGGAAGGAAACTTGCAAAGGCCCAGTATCCAGAACAGACGGCCTGATTTTGAGGCACTGGAAAAGAGAGGGAAGTACCGGGAGAGAGAATAGGCCTTGAGTAGAAGCAGGGTGAGCTCAGTTCTGGATCTAACGATCTAAAGATGGGATTCAATTAAGAAGGGAAAAATAAGAGTAAAGAGGAGTTCCAGCTGAGAGAAAATGTTTAGAGGTTGGCCATGTTCAAAAGAGTGTTGGGGGAACCCCACTAGGGGAACAGGATAGCGAATAGGAATTAAGTCCAAAGTGTTTGAGAAATAAAAGGAGGTTGGGAGACAGAGAGAACGAGGCCTAACCGGGAAAGGGGTGTCGAGGGAGGAAAGATGGGAAAAGATGAAGCAGGAGTAAAGGACTAAAGGGACGGCTGGGCATCACGGTAAAAAACTATTAGGCCTGAGAAAACGGGGGAAGGGAAGGGGGAAGGGTAATGAGTCCAGCTGAGAGCTAAAGGTTGGAGACCGACTGGGGGAGGGGCGGCAGTGATAAGAGAGGGGTTTAGTTGGAGGATGCAGTTTCAAGGAAAGAGATTCAAAGGGAAGGGTTAAGTGACTGAAAGGGGAGAGCAAGACAGACTCGGGGAAAATAGGAAATAATCTGGGGAACCTGGATGAGGGAAAAGCCCCGTTTGGGGAAAGGGACACGGTCCGACGGGTCTTAAAGGAAACCGGGACTTGATTGGAAGACTGGGTCCTGGTTTGAGTGAGGGCTTTGCGGGAGCAGGAGGCCCGGATGAGGGGGATGGGCCGGGCTGGAGGGAGGGGGCTAAAGGGCGGAAGGAGGCCCCGTTGCGGGGCTGGGGACTCGGACTGGGGTGGCTGAAGTGGGGAAGGGACCCAGTGGCGGGGGAGGACAGGCCCCCTCTGTGGGGGCTGGAGCCGGCAGAGGGTTAGGGAAGGCCCTCTGGAGCAGATGAGGAGAGGATGGGGGCGGGGAGCCTGGGCCGGGCCGTTACCTGTCCTGGGTGTTTATCATCCTCGGCGGCTCTGCTCAGGGTGGGAGGAGGCGGCGCAGGGAGTGGGTAGGTGGATGAGAGGGTGGGTGTGGGGTCGCGCGCGCGGGGCCGATCTCTGCGGGCTAAGTCCCTGTCAGGCCGCGGGCCCAGAGCCCTCCTCCTGCCTCAGCGAGCGCCTGCCTCCAACTGACCCTCCCCGGCCGCCGCCGACGCCGCCGACGCCGCCGCAACCGCCCCGCCCCCGGGGCCTCATCTGCATAGCCCCACCCCAGCGCCGCACGGTGTCCTGGGAAACTGGGGCCCACAACAAAGGGCAAAGCCCAGCCCCGCCTCCGCGCAGGCGCACCAGGGGATGTGGGGGGCGGGGTAGCCGTCTGGTTGAGAAGTGGCCTTTGCGAGAGGCTGTGGTCGTTGCGGTGGTTTTAAGTGCGCCCCACGAAGATGCGTTGTATTTCAAGTAGAGTTTTCTGGACACTGACCCAACCTAGTTGTCGTCCCTACACCTCTTCTGCATGGAGTCAAGCAGAGGTGTGTCATTTGTAGGCCCTGGGAGGATATTTTATTATACAAAACAAAATCAAATCTAAGAGTAGTACATACATATTAGCGCCATTCCCAGACTGAGCCCAGGTTCACAGATCTGTTACCTCGGCTCATAATGCAGATCAATAATCTTCAGCTGCCAGCTGAGATCAACAGTTTCTGCACCTGAAAGGCATCTCAGGTAAATGAACAAGGTCTGACCCTAGCTGGTGGTCATCTGAAGCCAAATCTCTGTGGGTCAGGATCACAGTCACCTGACAGCAATTGTGGAAGGCACCATGGCTAACTTGTTCACAGCCACTTGAGATCACAATCATGCAAGGTTCACAGTCACCTCCGTTCACTATCCCTGCTGGTCCTTATCACAGGTCAGTGACAACAGGTCACAGTCACTGTACACAGACCTCTCAGATCGCAGTCATTGTACACCACAGACATAGGCACCTCAACGTAATCTGTTCACAGTCAATCCGGACCGCAAACAAAAGAGGTCACATTATCTTAGCTCACAGTGGGGTGCCATCACCTCAAATTCCATTCATTCACTTATTCAACAAATAATTATTGAGCAGCTACTTACTATATGCTCCAGACATGTGCTAGAGTCCAGGAATACTCAATGATCACTTAGGCAAAATTCCTGCCTCAGATGTCACAATCTAGTCGGAGGGAGAGACACTAAGAGGCTGAGGGATGTAAATGTTCAATCTGAAATAGACCACAGAGATAATAACTAGGGAATTATGGATGGCTTCACAGAAAGGATGATCACAATCACTCCAAATCAGAGGTCACTATGACTCCTAACTCATTATAGCCCCAAATCACAAATGTCTCCCATTAGAATACAAGGACACCATTACTCTACTTCACAAAAAACATGTTTTTGGTTTTTAGGTGATGAGGATGCAGGGATGGAAGAAAGGTTGGAGCTATGAAACGCAGGCTTTTTAAGGAAAAATAAAAGTGGTAAATGATACCAGAGCTGCCCACATTATGGGGTACCTGGGTGGTTTAGTGGGTTAAGTGTCTGCCTTCAGCTCAGGTCATGATCCTGGAGTCCTGCTCAGCAAAGAGTCTGCTTCTTTCTCTCCCTCTGTCCCCCCAACCCCAACAACATACACTCAACACTCACTCTCGCACTCTCTCTCTCAAATAAATAAAGTTAAAAAAAAAAACAACCTACCCAGATGATGACTAGAGGCTCCAATAACATGGCTCACTTTAGATCCCCAAATTTGGCCCCTTGGCTATCCCTATCTACACTTCCAAGTTCAGGTCAGGAATGTTCTTACCCCAGTACGTAGCAGAACTGAACAATCAAATTTATTCCTGACCTACCCCATCTTGTAATCCGAGAGACCTGGAACTCAAAGGAAACTGGGATGGCCCATGTCTGCCAACCCATCCCTGGACAAGCAACCTTTTGGCTGGAAGGACAGTTTTTGATGAATCGGCAAATATTAAGAACTCACTATGTCAATAACAGGGACTATTTATTGAATATAATGCTAAAGCACTAACTTTTGCCAACAGTTCCCCACTCCCATTCCACAGATGAAAGGAAACCTCAGGGCGATTCTGTCAACTAATATTTACCAAAGCCCTATACTTACCAAGCAAGTTAATTTATTTGTTCCAATTCAAAGCTGGTGAGTGGTAGAGTTAGAATTTGGACTCCAGGGCGCCTGGATGGCTCACTCGGTTAAGCGTCTGCCTTCAGCTTAGGTCAAGATCCCAGAGTCCTGGGATAGAGTCCCACATCAGACTCCTTCCTCCTGCTTCTCCACCTGCCTGCCACTCCCCCAGGTTGTGCTCTCTTGCTTGTGCGCTCTCTGACAAATAAATAAATAAAATATTAAAGAGAAAAAAAAAAAGAATTGGACCCCAAGTTGCCTGATCCTGTGCTTTGTCTGGTTTTGCATGATAGTAAGATAAGAAGTTCTCTGCTACACCTTGCTATTTGGCAGAGTGGAAATCCTGACGACCCCCTGACCAGCAAGTGAAAATGTCACAAAAATGGGAAGCCACGGGCGCCTGGGTGGCTCAGTGGGTTAGGCCGCTGCCTTCGGCTCAGGTCATGATCTCAGGGTCCTGGGATCGAGTCCCGCATCGGGCTCTCTGCTCAGCAGGGAGCCTGTTTCCTCCTCTCTCTCTCTCTCTGCCTGCCTCTCTGCCTACTTGTGATCTCTCTCTGTCAAATAAATAAATAAAATCTTAAAAAAAAAAAAAAAAAAATGGGAAGCCACATTCTGCCACATGTGCCTATTTAAACTTGAATTAATTAGAATAAGGCTAAAAATTTAGCCTCTCGATCCCATTCACCACATTTCATGTGCATAAAAGCTACATGTGGCTAGTGTTTAGAGTGCAGATTTTCCATCAATACTGAAAGTTCTGGCCAGCATTGTAACCCATCATTCCCCTATCCCTACTTACCTCAGCCATCACCACAGGTCTGAGTTCCTTCTCATTTATTATCACCTCCATCTTTGTGCTCCCACTGGCGAGATGCTTCCAGCTCCCGCCCTCAGCCACATCCTTCCTCCGTGCCCTCCGCAACCTGTGAGCAGCAAATTCTTCCACATCCTCAGACTTTTCTCAGTATGCTGCCTTCAACTCCTTGCCTCATCTGAAACTTTGCCTCCCCCTAAGTACACTGAGTCTTTGGCAGCCCTCTTAAGTGAATGTTATTTTCCTTATTCTTCTGGACCTCAGAGTCAGCAAGTGGGTAAATACATTCCTTTCCAAACCCAAATGCCATTCCTAAACCAGTGCTTCCCCCACTCCTCCTACAAAACCCCTGTTCCTTTGAAGCTTCACCATCTGGACCATACCATCTTGGTTGATAGTATCAGTGAACTTCCTGGTCGCTCACAGCCCATCATTTAGCTCTTGGACCTCTCTGTCCATCCTATACTTTATTATATTTGGTGAACTCCACATCAATGTGAGATGGCCTCTCCATCACTTCCCTGACCACCTCATCCCCAGCAATATCTTTCATGCTCCACAGCAGCTGTCCACTCCTGTGGTCACACCCTCAACTTTGTCTTCACTAAAAGTCATTCCACTTCCAATATGGAGACTCTCCCGGGTGCCTGGGTGGCTCAGTGGGTTTAACCTCTGCCTTTGGCTCAGGTCATGATCTCAGGGTCCTGGGATTGAGTCCCACATCGGGCTCTCTGCTTGGCAGGGAGTCTGCTTCCTCCTCTCTCTCTGCCTGCCTCTCTGCCTACTTGTGATCTCTCTCTGTCAAATAAATAAATCTTAAAAAAAAATATGGAGACTCTCCAGTCACAACCTTTTCCTTAGTTAAGTCTCCCTGGACAATTCTTTGACCTCACTAATATCTCACTACTCATTAGACGCACTTTTCATGTTCCTTCTTTCTTACCTTCATTTCCATCATCCATTACTATAACCACTGTCTTGCCTTCTCTCCTCCACATGTGCTGGCCTGAAAAAAACCCTACTCTGAATAAATTTACCATCCACCTTCCCAGTGCCTTTGCAGATTACCTTCATTTCATGTTCATGATCTTAACCTCAAACAGATTCTCAACACTGCCTGGGAATGCCTACGACACTTCTCCAGTAAGTTTGCTTTACAACACTCCATAAAACCTCTCCCCTTGGGACACCTGGGTGGCTCAGTTGGTTAAGCCACTGCCTTCAGCTCAGGCCATGATCCCAGGGTCCTGGGATCAAGTCCCACATCGGGCTCCTCGGTGGGGAGCCTGCTTCTCTCTCTGCCTCTGCCTGCTTGTGCACTCTCTCTCTCTCTGACAAATAAATAAATAAATAAATAAATAACCTCTCCCCTCTCATCTTAGCTGATGACATAGGTTCTGAAGTGTTTTTTTTTTTCTCCCAGTTGTATTAAGATATAATTGACATCTAACACTGTATTTGTTTTGGCATATGACATGGTGATTTGATGGATAGCAGTGTATTGCCCTAGCCTCTCTTGTTGCTGAGGAAATAGAAGCAAAGGGGAGCTTCCTCTCATTCCTAATGACAACCCGCAAACCTATCTCCCTCTGCAACCTCCAGGATCTCTCCCTGCCTGTACTCTGAAAAATGTCCCCTTCCTTACAAGCCCACCACAGGAGCCATGGGGCCCACCCTCTCTCCACTTTTTGAGAACCTGCCTCCCACTATCTAATCTTCCCCATCAGCACATAAACATCCTCTCCAATCCTTGAAAACTAATATCACAGCCATTCTGATAAACAATTTGGTACTTTCTTAGAAAACTAACCAGGCTAGGACACCTGGGTGGCTCAGTCAGTTGAGCCTCTAACTCTTGATTTTGACTCAGGCCATGATCTCAGCATTGTGAGATCAAGCCCTGAGTCAGGCTCCATGCTCATTGCAGAGCCTGCTAGGGATTCTCTCTCTACTTTTCCCTCTGCCCCTCCCCCTGCTCCTGCACGCTCTTTCTCTCTCTCTCAAATACATAAAACATTAAAAAGAAAAAAGCTAACTGTGCAACTATCAGACGACCCAGGAATTGCACTCTTGGGCACTGGTTCCAGAGAAATGAAAACATCTTCACATAAAAACTTATATATGTATGCTCACTGCAGCTTTATTCATTATTATGAAAAACTAGAATGAGCCCAGATGTCCTTCAGCAGGTGAATGATTAAAGACAGTGTGGCACGTCCCCAGCCACCACGGACTACTAGTTAGCCCTAAAAAGGGCTGACCTGTTGACTAATAAATGCAACAACTTGGATGAATGTCTTGGGAAGTATGCTGACTGAAAAAGGTTCTATGCTGTAGGATTCCACTTATATAACATTTGAAAATAATAATACTTTAGAAACAGAGGAGAAATGAGTGGCTGGCAGTGGTTTGGGATGGGGTGAGGGAGTGGGCCACGGTTATAAAAGGGCAACACAGAGGGATGCTGGTGGTGACGCTAGGGGTGGACCCCCTGAACCTACACACGTGCTAATACTGTATAAAACCAAACACACACAGGCACACACACAGATAAGAACAAGAAAAACTGGCATAACCTGAATAAGATAGACCACTGTTCACATGCTGGTTGTGATGTTCTACTATGGTTAGTTTCGCAAAATGTTTCCACTGGAAAGAAACTGGACAAAGTGTAGGGGGCACCTGAGTGGCTCAGTTGGTTAAGCATCTGCCTTTGGCTCAGGTTATGATCCCAAGATCCTGGGATCAAGACCCATGCTGGACTCTTGACTCAGCAGGAAGTCTGCTTCTTTATCTGCCTCTGCCTGCCACTTATCCTGTTTGTGCTCACTCTCTCTGTCAAATAAATAAAATCTTAAAAAAAAATAAAGAAACTGGACAAAGTGTATAAGGGATCTCTCTGTATTATTTCTTACAACTGCCTATGATTCTACAATTATCTCAATAAAATGTTCAATCTGAGAAGAATATACATAACGTGGTAAGTTGGCATTGAGGTAAAATTATATATGTAAGTATAATTTAAATGTATTAAACAAAAACAACAAAAAAAGCTATGAGTGGGGCACCTGGCTGGCTCAGTACATAGCATGGGACTTTTGATCTCAGCGTTGTGTGTTCAAGGCCCATGTTGGACACAGAGCTTACTTTAAAAAAAGAAACTGGAAAAAATTTTAAAAAAAGGACAACTATGAGTTAGGTTATAGGGCAGAGAAGTATTCTAGTCCCTAGGGACTGCTTTTACAAGTATGACAGTGACAACCTCAAGAGAACAAAAACAGGTAAGTATGAGGATATATGACAAGAGGTATGAAGGAGACTAGAGAAGTAATCAGTGGACCCCATTTAGGGAACCAGTGTCTGTAGCATCTCATTCAAAAGAGCTACCTGGTGCCATGTGGTTCAGACAAATCTGACCTTGGCCTCTGCCTGGCTGGATGACTTTAGACTAGTCACGTAGCTACGAAGGGTCTGTCTCGGCTCTGCGAAAAACAGGGGACCACAGAGCCTGTCCTCCAAGTCTACCATGGGGATCAAATAAAATAATGTATGTAAAGGCACCTAGCCCGGTGTCTAGAAGATGTTCCAGAAATACAAATTCAGGCCCAATTCTCTCTGAATAAAAATCTGCCCTCCAGAAAAAATCTGATAAAATCTAATTTATAATGATAAAATTCACGAGTACTTACTGATGTTTCAAAAGAAAGGGAAAAAAGAACAGAAATTTAAAAAATAAAAATAAATAAGAGGGGCAGCTGGGTGGCTCAATTGGTTAAGCGTTTGTTTGCCTTTGGGTCAGGCTGTGATCTCAGGGTCCTGCCTGGGATGGGGTCCTGAGATGGGGCCCCTTCCTGCTAAGCGGGGAGTCTGCTTCTCCCTCTGCCTCTGCCCCTCACCCTGCTCATGCTCTCTCTCTCAAATAATAAAGAAAACAAAAAGAAAGAAAGGGCAAAAGAAAGAGAGTGAGAGAGAGAAAAGAGAAATAAAAGAAAAAAATAACCTTCACTGATCACCTTTGGAGAATTCAAAGGAACCAACTCATTTTTCTGAAAATTGGTAAATAAGAGACTCAAGTCAAGCATTTAACTTGCCTTTCTTGTATGAATTGCACTCAGGTTAACAAAATCGCTGATGTGAGATAATTATTCTGAAAACTACTCAGAGTAAGAAATAAGCATTCAGTCTGATTTTCATTACAAGCATGCCTCAAGATAACCAATTAGGTAATAGGAAAAGAAAAAATAGAACATTACCACTTTGTAAACCCTCACTGAGATCAAGGTCACCAATATCTGTATTGTTACAAAGGAAAGACACCTGAAGGTTAGGGGCCTCCTGATGGAAGGGTGCAGCACTACCAATGAAGTATTCTTGAAAAAACTTGAACCTGAATCAGAGCAAGCATTTTTCTCTCTCTAGTTTGTAGAAAATGAAAGGAGACAGAGGAACTGGTTAAATGTCACCACAGGAGTGCAATCAGCAAAATCCTGAATGTAGGGATTTTTTTTTTTTCACTTGATCTTAGCCAAAAGGCTAAGAAGCAATAGGAAAATTTCTTTTTAAAAAATTGTTTATTTTATAGAGAGACAGGCAGCGTGTGTAAGTAGTGGGGGGAGGGGCAGAGGGATTGGAAGAGAGACAATTTCAAGCAGACTCCCCACTGAGCGCAGAGCCAACACAGGGCTTGACCCTGTGTTACCCTGTGGGATCATGACCTGAGGGGAAATCATGAGTTGGAGACTTGACATACCCAGGCAGCCTGAATGTAGGGCATTTTTTTTTCTTTTAAGATTTTATTTATTTATTTGACAGAGAGAGATCACAAGCAGGCAGAGAGGCAAGCAGAGAGAGAGGGAAGCAGGCTCCCCGCCGAGCAGAGAGCCCAACACGGGACTTGATCCCAGGACCCCGAGATCATGACCCAAGCTGAAGGCAGCGGCTTAACCCACTGAGCCACCTAGGCGCCCTAGGGCATTTCTAAAGGACAAGAATCTCTCTGGGGCACTGGGGTGGCTCACTTGGTTAAACATCTGTCTGCAGCCCAGGTTGTGATCCTGGAGTCCTGGGATGGAGCCCCATATTGGGTTCCCTTCTTAGTGGGGAGTCTGCTTCTCCCTCTCCCTCTGTGCTCTCCCTCTCTCTCGCTCTCTCAAATAAATAAATAAAATCTTTTTAAAAAAATCTATTTCTTCACCAAAAAGGGGGTGATGGAGAAGTGAGGAGGGAAATAATAAATTTAAGATTTGTCCACCCGATGTAACATGTAGTGCTTTGGGGACAGCAATATATTGACCATTTGACACGATACATGGCAATCATGACAATCTGACATATCCACTAAATGCCTCTACCTCACGTGCCCAAACCCTTGATTACACCTGCCCCCTCCAACCTGGTGCTTCCCCAGGGTTTTCCATGTTACCCATCTTCACAAATGGCCCCACCACTATCTAAGTTGCTCAGGCAGCTACCTAGGTGTCATTACAATTTCTCTTTCCTTCATCCCCCCTCTCTTGTTATCCAGCCCATCATGACAAGTCCTGCCTCTTCTTCTCTTCTGCCCTCATCCAGTCCACCACCATCATTTGCTCGGATCACTGGAGGCTTCAAATGACCTCCTGTCTTCTTTCTTGCCCTCTTCCAATCAATTCCCTTCAATCCAGCCAAGATGATTAATATATTAAGTATTTTACAAATATAGGTGGGGGGGGGATTGGATGAGGGTGGTTAAAAGCACCAACTTCCAGTTACAAGATAAAGAAGTACTAGGGGTGTGACATACAACATGTGTGACGTACAAATGATGGCTCTAGTCAGCACTGCTGTGGGATGTATGGGAAGTTGTAGGAAGGAGAGGACATCCCAAGAGTTCGTCACAAAAAGAGAAAAAAATTATATTTATATAAATATATTATTTATATATTTATATATATAAATATAAATTTTTTTTCTCTCTTTGTGACGAGAACTCTTGGGATGTCCTCTCCCTCCTATAACAAATATATATATAAACAAATATATATATATATATATATATAAACAAACATATATATATAACATATATATAAACAAACATGTATATAAACATATATATAAACAAATATATATAAGATTTATATATATATAAGATATATATATCATATATACATATATAGTTGTAATTGTTTTGGGGGGGGGTTTGTACATGATTTTTAAAATATTTCTGGGACGCCTGGGTGGCTCAGTTGGTTAAGCAGCTGCCTTCGGCTCAGGTCATGATCCCAGCGTCCTGGGATCGAGTCCCACATCGGGCTCCTTGCTCAGCAGGGAGCCTGCTTCTCCCTCAGCCTCTGCCTGCCATTCTGTCTGCCTGTGCTCGCTCTCTCTCCCTCTCTCTCTGAAGAATAAATAAAATCTTAAAAAAAAAAAAACTTTATAAAATATCTCTATGAGATTATAGATGTGAACTCAATTTACTGTGACAACCATTTCACAATGTACAGAAGCCCCTTTTTACACTGTACACATTAAGCTAGTACAGTGCTGTGCTCGCTTCAGCAGCACATATACTAAGCTAGTACAGTGCTGTGTGTCAGTTACATCACAGTAAACCCAGAAAACTGAACAAACAAACAGAAATCATGAACCCTCTTACACTGCTGGTGGAAATGCAAGCTGGTACCAACCACTCTGGAAAACAGTATGGAGATTCCTCATGACGTTAAAAATAGAGCTACACTATGACTCAGCAATTATATGAGGTATTTACTCCAAAGATACAGACGTAGTGAGAAGAAGGGCCACGTGCACCCCAATGTTCACAGCAGCAAGCTCCACAATAGCCAAACTGTGGAAGGAGTCGAGATGCCCTTCAATGGACGAATGGATAAAGAAGACATGGTCCATATATACAATGGAGTATTACTCAGCCATCAGAAAGGATGACTACCTACCTACCATTTGCATTGACATGGATGGGACTGGAGGAGATTATGCTGAGTGAAATAAGTCTAGCGGAGAAAGTTATCATATGGTTTCACTCATATGTGGAGCATAAGGAATAGCACAGAGGACCACAGGGGAAGGGAGGGAAAACGGAATGGGAAGAAATCAGAGAAGGAACAAACCATGAGAGACTTTGGACTCTGGGAAACAAACGGAGGGTTGCAGGAGGAAGGGGGAGGGGGAAGGGGTAACAGGGTGATGGGTATCAAGGAGAGCACGTGTGATAATGAGCACTGGGTGTTATACGCAACTAATGAATCCCTGAATGCTACAACAAAAACTTAGGATGTACCATCTGTTGGCTATTAGAACACAATAATAGTAATAAAAGAAATCATGTTGAGCCCAAACACAAGTACCTATTGTGTGCCAGAAATGTGCTTACTCCTGCTGAGAGAAAAATAAACTAGCTATTTATTTCCCAAAAGATAGATTAATAGATAGATAAAATCAGAATACAGATCATGTTGTTCCTGTACTTTAAACCCTCCAGTGGCTTCCTAACTCGTAATAACATCTAAATTCCTCACCTCTCCTCCATACAAGACTCTATGGACCTCAGCCTTCAATCCCCTCCAGCTGCTTCCCACACCCTTCTCCTTCCTAGAGCAACTCTGTCTCCTTTTCAGTCTCAAACATGACAAGCTCAGAGCACTTATTCCCACTCTGCCTTTGGCCCAGACCACGTTTTCACCAGATCTTCACAAGGCTGGTTTCCCCTCCTGGAGATCTGACCTGAAATGCCACCTCCTCAGCGAGCCCTGAGCATTCCCTTCACAGCAACCGTCACACCTGCCATCATTAGTCCGCTGTTTCCTCACAGTGTCTTGTGCCCTTTTATTTAGACCGGACGCTCTTTCAGGGTGAGAAGCAAAGAGCTCGGGCTGTAGTAGGCACTTGATGGTTATTTTGCTACTGTGATAAAATTCGGTGAGTATTTTGTGAAGAGGGAAAGCTTGCAGCTGAGTTGGAGAGACGGGACTCAACATTTATGAAACAACTGGAAGCAAACGCAGCTGGCATAATTAGTGCAGAAGTGGGTTGCTCAGCCTCTGAGTGCAGGAGTTGAGAAGAATTAGCATCAGCTCTTTTGCTAAGAACAAAAGACAATTCAAATACCACTTTTTCAAGGTGAAAATAGAGCCTGAGGTATTAAAAAAGAAGACAAAAATAAGGGTTTTAAAAGGCTCAAGCAAGAAGATTAGGACACCAAGTGGATGACACTTTTTCTTCTGCCCCCCCCCCCCCGCACGGCACCCCCCCACAGGGCTATGCCAACACAGCCTTTGGAAACTAGAAAGTTACAGAAAGACATTGCCTAAGAGTCAGAAAACCTGAGAGTCCCAGTTCTCCCCCTTTTACTGGTTGTTGATCTTGGGCAAGGCACTTGAGCTCTGTGCCTGAGCTTCTCAGCTATATTCTGAGTTTGGGAGTGGGCTTGTTGAGCACTCTTTCCAGCTGTCAAGACTTTAGGCTTCCAAGCAGCCCCCTCGCATACGGCCAAGCTACACAGGGACAGAATCACTGAAGGGGGGAACAAATGTCAAGGGAAAGAGACTAGGATTGAAGACTTCTCTCACCCATGTCCTGGCACCACCTGGGGTGTGGCAGGACAAAGCGTCTGAGGATGGGCCTCTTGTCACTTATCCAGTGAGCTCCCTTCATAGACTCCAGCTTCCAACCCACTCCCTACTCCCTGAATCCTGATCTGAGGAAGAGAGGGGAGACTGGCTTGGCTATTAGAGGTGGCAAAAATTTGTGAGGAACCCTGCCCCTTGGCTCCCAGGGCAGGAAATGCCTGGCGGAAGGCAAGGCCATTAGAAAGCACCAGAACCAAGAATGAGCAAGAGGCAGAACTGCCTGGGGCATGGGGTTCCGGATCCAAACAGAATAGGATTTTAGACTAACAGGAAAAACAAAAGTAGTGGTTCCCACCACCTTCCCAGCCGCAAGAAACTGGAAATGACTAGCGATTCCTTTCTGATACTCTCAGAATGCCCCCCCCCCCGCAACCCCACCAGGCCTGTGAGCACATGCATCCCCCTCCTGCCCCATTGAGATGGCTCTTTCTGGAAGACAGACTGAGAGCTCCAGGGGCACTTGTTCCAGCACTCTCTCCATTCTCAGGACTTGCTTTCACCTCTGGAGTTCAACTTCAGGAAAAATAACCCTTCCTTCCCGCCCAATCCCACTGGCCAAAATCTCCATTAAAGCCAAGCTTCTGACCCTCATACTAGGAATCATACTTCAGAGGAAGTAGGGACATCACTGGCTACCCCACAATGGGGAAGGAGCAAGTCCAGGAAAGGGGCGAAAGGTCCTGTTAGCCATCTGAAGTTTCCTAGGGATGGTGAGAAGGTCGAGAGGAAGATCTGAGGAAGGCAACCTTAGGTGACACTTAGGGAGAGGGAGGGGAGTGCAGTGGGAGTAGAGCAGCCAGAGCTTGGAGCCCAGGGCCCTTGGCCCAGTGCCCAGTCTCTGATCTGCTGCATTGTTCAGCTATTTCCTTCCGTGGAAGTAGTAAGCCGGGTGGAGGGAACCAGGATCGCAGGGCTGGGAGTAAATGGAGCAGGGTGGAGCTTCCATGGGGGGAGGGGACCTCAAGTCTGTTCCCACGACCAGCTGCCCTTCCGGCAGCCCTGGGACTGTGTGGGAAAAGGTCTTGGGAGTGCTGGGGACAGAGAGAGAGAGAGAGAGAGAGAGAGAGTGTGTGTGTGTGTGCGTGTGCGCGCACACACACAGGAACGGTCTTTTTCATTTATGTCTGACTGCCTTGCTTGGATTTAGTCACAGGACAAAACCCTTTGAGAAACAGTCACCAGTCTATATTCCCACTGGGCTTTGCCCTGTGGGAGGCACAAAACCTGCCCCAACGCCTGAGAGAAGGACACTGGAGGCTTTAGGACCAACCCCCTGGAGGAGTCTTAACTTCTAGTGAATCTACCTTGGCTCACTTCCCTGGATTTATGAGGATGCTTCTGGAATCTTCTGCAGAGCTCCCAACCTCCTGGCAGAGCTCTATTACCAGCTAGCTGTTGGACAGCAGGTGGGAACCAGACATTAGCAGTTAAGTCAACCATTCCCACAGCATCTCTCTAAGAAGCCTAGAGTCCCTCAGAACCGCAGATCTTAGAGCCGGGCAGCATGCCAAGAGATAAGAGATTACATGATGGTCCAGTACTCTGCCTTTAGGCAAGAAGCCTTAAAACAAAGATCACAAACTAGCAGGCACAGGTCAAATGCATCCTGCAAACACATGCCTTGTTTGGCCAGCACAGCACTTTAGAAATTTTTGAACCAATACTGAGAGATTTCACAGATTTCAAGAGATTTCTTCTCTTGAAGAAGATATGGCTAGCACTGATGCCATATTTCCTCCAGACAGCACTGAGTGGGTTGAGTGAGGACAGTTCCTGTCGAAAGAGATTGGGCTGTTGTCCATTTTGCCATAGTCCCTACCGTCCCCCATTGCCCTGAACATTGAAGCTCATCACACTTGTGTGATCATTCCATTGTTTTCCGGGCCCTTGTCTCTATGAAAAGTGAGGACGTAAAAGAAACCATGAGGGTGGGCGCCTGGGTGGCTCAGTGGTTTAAGCCTCTGCCTTCGGCTCAGGTCATGATCTCAGTGTCCTGGGATCGAGTCCCGCATCGGGCTCTCTGCTCAGCGGGGAGCCTGCACCCCTCCCCCCACCTGCCTCTCTGCCTACTTGTGATCTCTGTCAAATAAATAAATAAAATATTAAAAAAAAAAAAAAAAGAATCCATGAGGGCAAATAAAGGTGAGACCTGGTGTCCTCCCACCACCTCTTCCATATCATTCCCTCCACTTCCCAGTGACATGATACTTAATGCCATCCTCTGACAATACTGTCACTGGCTCTGTGCCAAAACTAACCCCACTCCTTCCCTCACTCCCAAATCACAATTCTCCTTTTCCCAGTGAGCAAACTCCAGTCATCAGCCGTAAAAAAGTCATATACTGAAGTGATCACAGCCTATCCCCCAGCCCCTGACTGCTTCATCATGTGATAAAGTTAAAATTCCTTCCCCTGCGTGTCCTCTCATGAAGCAACCTGTGCGTGTGAATACTCCTAATGGAGTATATAGTTTATGCTTGAAAATCTTTTATTGATCATCAAACAATACTTCTCTACCATAAATATATATATAATACATATGTATATTTATATATACATAATTAAAATTATATTCTATTTTTTTGTGGCCATAAGGCTGTAGAGTTTAAATTTTTCTTTTTTTTTGGTTTTGTTTTAAAGATTATTTATTTATTTATTTGACAGACAGAGATCACAAGTAGGCAGAGAGGCAGGCAGAGAGAGAGAGGAGGAAGCAGGCTCCCTGCTGAGCAGAGAGCCCGATGTGGGGCTCGATCCCAGGACCCCAGGACCATGACCTGAGCCAAAGGCAGAGGCTTAACCCACTGAGCCACCCAGGAGCCCCTTAAATTTTTCTTCTGGACTGACTTATCATTATAGTTATAATTCATTCGCTGTTTATCAAAATGACATAAATATATTCAAACGTTGATAGAGCATTATTAAGTATAAGGAGTAAAAAATATTTTTTAAGTAAGCTCTACCCCCAGCGTGGGGCTCGAACTCACAACCAAGCCCAGGAGATCAAGAGTTGCATGCTTTACCAACTGAGCCAGCCAGGTGCCCCAGGGAGTAAAATTTTACAAGAAATACAACTCATATTGAAATACTTATATACATGCTGGAATGTGACAGCGATCAACATCAATTTTATCCCTACATCCTATTTTTGTAAATGATAATACTGAGAAATCTCATTCACATAAATAAGTACCTGGAATGGAAGAAGTTCAAGCAGAGTTACTCAATACGACCTAATCATCCAACCAGTAACAACTGAATTTGCTTCACCTCCCTCAATGGTTGAAAGCAAAATATTGGGAAATCTTTGATTTGCAAAATGACTTATTGCCCAGACATCCTGAGTCATTCGCTTTCTCAATATGGAAATCACTATTTTACACACCAAGACTTTTACACACCAAGGCAACACACCAAAATAAGAGTTCGGATGGGGAAGACAGGAGTCCTATATATAACAGCATAGGTTAAAGTAGGTGATAGTAACAAGCAACCTCAAAATCTCAATTGCTTTTAACCCACAAAGATTCTTCTCCCCAACTCACGATATGCATCCGTTGCAGATCAGCTGGGAGTTCTGGTCCATGCCACCGTCACTCAGGGATCCCGATGCCACCGTCTGAAATGTCATCAGTCAGTCACCAGGGCAGGTAAGAAGGTAAGAGGGAGAATCACACGGGCTCCAAAATGCGTTCACCCAGAAGACCCATATTGGCCAAAGCAAGTCACATGACCACACCTGACTTTTTTTTTTTTAGATTTACTTCTTTATTTTTATTTATTTTTTTTAAAGATTTTATTTATTAATTTGACAGAGAGAAATCACAAGTAGACAGAGAGGCAGCCAGAGAGAGAGAGAGGGAAGCAGGCTCCCTGCTGAGCAGAGAGCCCGATGCGGGACTCGATCCCAGGACCCTGAGATCATGACCTGAGCCGAAGGCAGCAGCTTAACCCACTGAGCCACCCAGGCACCCTACTTCTTTATTTTTAGAGAGAGAGAGAAAGAGAGAGAGAGAGAGGGCATAGAGCAGGAGGGGCAGAGGGAAAGGGAGAGCAAACTCAAACAGAAACCCCGCTCGATCCTAGGACCCTGAGATCATAACCTAGGCTGAAACCAAGAGTCAGAGGCCCAACTGACCACACCACCCAGGTGCCCCAAAATCTGACTTCTAAAAGGTGGGAAAGTACCTGGAGAACAGGTACTATGGGTGAGCAGCACTGATGGATAATACACTTTTCTTTCCTAAAATGCCAGGCAAGAAGTTGTGGAAATGAAGAGAAGTGAGGCAAGGCATTCAGAAGTGCAGACTAGTCTTCCTCGAAGATGGCGGTCTGGAAATTGATTCCCTTCAACGCAACCCTGCCACTGACCCTTACAGAAGCCTCTGTGTACCTCTGGGATACACATACTCAAGTGTGGAGACCACTACGGCTTTGGCGAAGCCTTCCATTTAGATCCAGGGCCCTCTCCAAGTTCCTGCTGGCATCATTGCCTGTACTAGCTGTCTGGAAGCTGCGGAGTTAGTTACATTTTTATACACGTGTTTCATGTTTTCCTAACAAGCTATAGTTTCTTTAAGGATGGAAACCATATTTTACGTTTTTTCTCTCCCCCCACCATCTAGCAAGGACAGTTAAAAGTTATGAGGTCTACCTGACGGCTGAATTGGTCATTTTTCTCCATGTGCTTCCACCTCCTCCTTTCTGCAGTCATAACAGCAAAGCTTGCCCCCAGGATCACACTTTAAGATGTCTTACGTCAAAGCTCCTCCCATCCCACTCCCTTTCACTTAACAGGGACCAGCGGCTTGCCACTACCCTTCTGAAAAGCTGTGTGTAATGATGAGCCATTGAAGGCTCTCGAAAGTTCTGTGGGAAATGGGTTTAGGCGGATCCACCTGACATCAGGGAATGCTGGGTGGTTACAGGACCTGCAAGGCGGGCGGTGGGTCAGGGACGGGGAGTCCAGGTAGAAATTTGCACTCCAGAAGTGATACAGGGAAATGGCGAGCCACATTGAACCCTCAGGGACCGACCCAGATGCCTTTCTGAACTCCAAAAACCTGGATTCAGGGCTGAAATCGGCAACAATGGCAAAGGATAATTACAAACCTCACGATTCCGCTCGTCAAAACCAAATGTTCTCTGCACCCGACCCTGCCCCCTAGTGGCCTCTCGAGGCATTGCCGATACAGCTTCCCGTCACCAGGAAGCCAGTTCTCACCGGGGAGATCTGGGATTGACGTAGGTGATGATGAGAGGATGGCCCAAAATGCTTCTGTAGAAAAGGAAATGAACAAAGGAGGCAGAGGAGGGGCCATACACATGGGTTGAGTGCCACTGAGCACTTGGGGGGAATTTTTGTCCCTGGGCTTAGTGCACAAAATGAAAACTAGAAAAAATCTTTGAGTTGCAAACCAACAACACACGGGCATGGTTTAGTACATGCAACAGTTTTTAATTTGGGGGTTAGTTGCCAACAACCGAAGTCATGAATCCAATTTGCCCATTAAAATCTGAATGTCCGGGCGCCTGGGTGGCTCAGTGGGTTAAGCCGCTGCCTTCGGCTCAGGTCATGATCTCAAGGTCCTGGGATCGAGTCCCGCATCGGGCTCTCTGCTCAGCAGGGAGCCTGCTTCCTCCTCTCTCTCTGCCTGCCTTTCTGCCTACTTGTGTTCTCTGTCAAATAAATAAATAAAATCTTAAAAAAAAAAAATAAAAATAAAAATAAAAAAAATCTGAATGTCCGATTTCTCTTGAAAGATCAAAACATCAAGCCATGCGAGGCCACAATCCTGCTGAGCTGCCACTGGCTGGGGCCCAGAAGCACTGTCCCTTTCAGCAGGCCTGAGCTTTCCTGCCCCCAAGACACCCAGGCCACCTCCCTCAGTGCCACCCCCTTACCCTGCAGGCTGGGAGTCTGCAACTCCTGACTAAGGTGGATATTTCATGATGGAGAGCAGGATCAAAAAATACCAGGATGGGGCCAACCAGTCATCCAGTTTGTGACTTGCTACCAGAATATCCCCACTAAGCAGCATCTAGCTTATGTCTGAAGACCTTTGGGGACAAGAAAATCATTGCCTATGAAGGCAGCCCATTGCACCGTCCCACAGTTCCAACTGCTTTTACAGAGCGGAAACGGTCTGTTGAAGTAGCATTCTCTTGAGGACACATGTCCAAAGAGACATGCAGATATTGCCTGCAATATCATCTCAGAAGTGAAGTAGCCACTTAGCAGACATGTGTTAGGCACCAGGGGTGCCCTAGACTATACTGGTGAGTGATGATGGCATGACCTGTGCCCTAAAGAAACTTCCAGCATGGGCAGAGACCAGTTAGGCTTACACAGATGATATCAACACCTGGCAGTGCTGATACAGAGACATTTGGGAATAGTGCTCTGAAAAGAAGCTGTCCAAATCTGAGCCATTCCCAGACATGAGAAATTAAACACGTAAACTCTGAAAATATCAGTGAAAGCTTGGTGCCATTCCTGACACATTACTATGGACATCTAGGAGTTTAATTGATCAACCAGAAGGGCTTACAGGTAACTGACTTGATCTTTTGTGAAACAGTGAGTCAGCACACCTGTGTTATGTCATTTTACATAACTGAGTGAATTGGGGCACATCTCTTTGCCTCTTAGAGTCAATGCTTCTCCGTCTGTGAACGCAAGCAAGGGACTGGATTAAATTTCTCAGGACCTAATATTTACTTTCATATCCCCAATTCCAGCACAGCAACTGGCTACCTACAATACAAACTATGTACAAATCCAGTAGGTGCTCCCTAAATGTATTTTTTTAATTTAAAACTTTTAAAGATTTTATTTATTTATTAGAGAGAGACAGTGAGAGAGGGAACACAAGCAGGGGGAGTAGGAGAGGCAGATGCTTAACGACTGAGCCACCCAGGGGCCCCTTATTTATTTAAGTAAACTCTATTCCCAACATGATCAAGAGTCCCTAGGTCTGTGTACTGAGCCAGCCAGGTGGCCCAATGTTAACAATGTTCCCTAAATATTTGTGATTGCCCACCGACTCTAACTTTGAGGGCATTAGCCAGAACAGAGGCAACCTAGAACAAATGGACCCGGAAGTAGCCCCAGGCAGAGTTCCTCCTGGGATACCAAAAGATATCTGGGCGAGGCTTATGGACACCTTTGACCACAAGAGGGCGCCAGAGCCTCACTCCACCCACCTGGCCCCTGAGAAGAGGGAGGCCTCATCAGAGGTCACCGGCGTTATCAGGCTGTGTTGGGTGAGCAAAAACGTCGCCTCAGGAACTACTGGGCCCAGACAAGACTCCTGAGATGTAAACACAAGTGGTCATAGTACAAGGAGGCAATGGAGGATGTGGAGGAAGGAGGACAAGAAAAGAGCCAAAGACCAAGAAAGGGACTCGTTGGGGTCCCAGAACATGCCGGGAGATATATCTGGAGATGAGACCTAGGGTGAGGTCACACTGAGACCCCAAGTTACCTCAATTTCAGAGGGGAAAACTTCTCTCTTTGAGTATCTCAGCGCCTGCACAGTGGTCAGCAAATGTCTTGACTTGAATGCACAGTAAAGAAAGGGCCAGAAGCCAGACTGAGGTGGGTCCTGAATGCCTGAGTTTGACAATCAGCCTGTAGGCTCTAGAGAATCAGGAAAGAAAGTCCTTTGAAACTGTGAAAATGGTATTGGGCATCTGTGGCTGTGGACAGGAGAGATTTTTTTTTTTTAAAAGATGTCATTTATTTATTTGACAGAGAGATAGATCACAAGCAGGAGGAGCAGCAGGCAGAGGGAGAGGGGGCAGTAGGCTCCCCACGGAGCAAGAAGCAGAATGTGGGGCTCGATCCCAGGACCTGGGATCATGACCTGAGCCAAAGGCAGAAGCTTAACCGACTGAATCATCCAGGCACCCCGAAAGATTTAAATATGTATGTCCATAGGGGCACCTGGCTGGCTTAATCAGAAAAGCATGTGACTCTTGATCCCGGGGTCATGAGTTCAAGCCCTGTGTTTGGTGTAGAAACTACTTAAAAAAATAATGGGGCGCCTCGGTGGCTCACTCAGTAAAATGTCTACCTTAAGCTCAGGTCATGATCCCAGGGATGGAGCCCAAGTTGGTTTCCTTGCTCAGTGGGGAGTCTGCTTCTCCCTCTCCCTTTGCCCCTCCCCCTGCTTGTGCTCTCTCCCTCTGCCAAATACATAAACAAAATCTTTAAAAAATAAATAAAAACCTTAAAAAATAAATATACACATCCACGAATAGCACATGTAAAAAAAAATTGGGGGGAATTGATTTTGGGGGGAAATCTTCTTCATGGTTTCTCTCTCTCCATCTCTTTCCTGAAACCCAAGCCTCTTTCCAACAGGCACACTCCATCAGTTCCAGAATGAGAACCTGGGCCTTGAAAGAAAAACTGGTACAGCTGAGAAGCCTCTAGTAGGACAGGTTGCCTTTACCAGGGGCTGACCGTCTATGGTGTCCTGCTCCGGAAGCGGAGGAGTCACCCTGGGGTGGGAAATGGGGGCATCTCCCTCCACGCCCACATCTTAAACCACCCATGTAGCTGTTCTGAGAAGCTAAGAACGGAACCACAAAACATGGCTCCAGAGCAGGGTCTGGACTCAGGGGAGCGGAGGTGGAGAACAGGAGGGTGGCATGGGCAGGGGGAGCCATCTGGAACCACTGACTTCCTTCTTTCTTTATTTGGGGGCAGGGGAGGGCAGAGGGAGAGGGAGAGGGAGAGAGGGATTTAAGCAAGTTCCAGCCCAGCATGGAGGCTGACATGGGCTTGATCTCACAACCCTGAGATCACGACCCAAGAGGAATTCAAGAGTTAGATACTTAACCAACTGAGCCACCCAGGTGCCCTGGAACCGCCCATTTCTAAATCTTGCCCTCCTGGTTTCTATGCACTTAAGTTGATCCATGGCCCAGATCTACAGCTGCATCCCCAGAATAGGAACTTTATCCTCCACCTGAGCACCAGACACAGGCTACACAGGGAATAAACATCCAACAAGAGTCAGTGGCAAGGAAGGATGAATGCAGAGAAAATGAATGGGTTAGAGGGTGTGGTCCCCCCCCCCCTCCGCCAGTGATGAGAGCCAAATACAACCCTGGCACCTCTCCAGACTTAAACTTCCTGTCCATGAAATGGAGACAGTTATTCCCCAGATCACATCCCAGAGCAACTGCAAAAATCTGAGACAGGAGTGCTTCGTGACTATAGGCTGTGGGCATAGCTCCTGCCTTCTCTCCTAGCCCCGTGATTTTAAGGTATTGAAAGCCACAAACTCCAGTGATTCATCTTGAGTGATAAAAACTACTCATTCAGGCAGCATTGCGAAGATGCGACTGCTTATAAAATGTTAACAAGATCATCCAAGTCGGGTATGAGGAGTCGCTACAAATATACATATGACCCCGCTCTAGCCAAATCAGGAAACACGTCTACCTTCAGACTTCTGAGTTCTGATCACCCTTATCCAGGGGTTTTTCCCTCACACATACAATAATGGTTGGAGCCTTTGCTTCTTGTTTGTTTGGTTAGCCTCTTAACCAGGTAACTAGAAAGGTGTGGGTAACTGCTGGTTCTTCTTCGTGTCCTAGTGGGCTCTTCCAGTTTCCATGAGATTCTCCCAGTCTCCCAGGAGCCCTGGCCGTTTTGAGACCCTGTGGCCCAGAATTACAGGGAAACATTTAACTTCGGACAGATATGTCAGAAAACCGGGTCTCGAGCCTTTTGCTTTCTGTGGGCCCCCCTTTTTTCTTTAGATTTATTTGTTCATTTGAGACAGAGAAAGCAGGGAGAGGGGTAGAATGAGAGGGAGAGAAGCAGACCCCTCACTAGGCACAGAACCCTGATGTGGGGCTCGATCCCAGGACCCTGAGATCATGCACTGAGCCAAAATAAGAGTCAGATGCTCAACCAGCTGAGCCACCCAGGCACCCCTCTGTGGGGCCCTTCTAACTTCCATTTCCATAGCTGCAAAATGTAGATAATAATGCCTTTCTTGCTTATCTCACAGGGCTTTTCTGAGGATCACCAGAGATGCTGTGTGTGAACATGTTTGTCAGCTGTAAAGGAGTAAGTGACTATCACTGTTGGTATAACCACTGCTGTCGTCGGAACTCTCAGATCCTACAAGCCAGCTCTGGAGGCTTCCAGATGTCGGCTGGGATTCCTAAGCCTCTGCCCTCTCCTTCCTCCACCACTCC